>NW_022196910.1:5196043-5199387 GCF_008632895.1 Mastomys coucha | reverse complement strand
TCTTTACCTGTGTTCTCCTGTTTTTCTTTGAGGGTGCTATTTATGTCTTTCTTAAGGTCCTGTATCATTATCATGAGAAGTAATTTTAGATTTGAATCTTGCTTTCCCAGTGTGATGGTGTGTCCAGGACTTGCTACGGTGGGAGAATTGGGTTTTGATGATGGCAAGTGACCTTGGTTTGTTTAGTTTATTTTCTTACACTTGTCCCCCGCCATCTGGTTAACTCCAGTGGTACCTGCTCTTGCTAAATCTGACTGGAGCCTGTCCTTCCTGTGATCCTGGTTGTGTCAAAACTCCTCAGAGTCAAGCTGTCTCTGTGATCCTGTGTTTCTGGGATCCTGTGATCCTGGGCTTGTCAGATCACCTGGAAGTGGGGCTTTTTCTGGGTGTTGTGGGAATGGCTGCAGGCTTGTGCCCAAGGTCTGCCTTGTCCCCCAGCCCAGTCAGACTGGAAGGAGCCTGAGTCACTGTGCTGGCGGAATTCCTGTGTGCCTGGTCCCAAGTCCGTAGTCCAACTCACAACAATCAACTCCCATCAATGTTTGGCAGCAGCTGTGAGTGGAAGTCTGAGGATCCAGCAGTTGCTCATTCCCACAAGGCAAGCAGATGAAGCAGAGCTCAACATCCTTAGACATCAAAGAAATGCAGATCAAAATGACCCTGATATTTCCCCTTACGCTAAGAAGAATGGATAAGATAAATAAGTCAAGTAATCAAACATGCAGGTGAGGATGTGAAGAAAGGGGAACACTCCTCCATTGGTAGTGAAATAGGGAACTGGTATAACCACTGTGGAAATCAATCTGGCAGTTCCAAAAAAACTGGAATTAGTTCTACTTGAAGACCCCTCCCCATCCTGCTTCTGGGCATATACCCCAAAGATACTCTAGCATACCAAAAGGATATATGCTTCAGTATGTTCATAGCAGCCATATTTATAATAGCCAGAAACTGTGAGCAACTCAGAAGTCCTTCAATAGAAGAATAGTTACAGAAAGTGTTGTCCATTTATGGAATGGAATATTAACATCTATTACAAATGAAGGCATCATTAATTTTGCAAGCAAATGGATGTAACTAGAAAATGTCATCCTGAGTGAAATAATCCAGACCCAAAAGGATATGCATGGTATGTACCCACTGATAAGTGGGTATTATCCAAAAAGTACAGAATACTCATGTTTCACCCCACAGACCCTAAAAAGTTAATCAAGAAGGAAGGCCCAGGTGAGAATGCTTCAATCCCACTTAGATGGTAGAAGAAAATAATCACTGGAGGCAAAGGGAGAGAGGGACCTGGATTGGAGAGGGAATGGAGAATTGAAAAGTGGGTAGGATCAATTATGGAGGAAGACAGGTGATAAGCCCAGAGGGTCAGGAGAATGAGTAAAATTGTGTAGCTGCAGGGTGTGGAGGGTGGGGAGAACCTCTAGAATGTTCCAGAAACCTTGGATGTGAAAGAATCTCAGGACTAAGTGGGATGACCTTAGTCTAAATGCTCAACAATGAGAAGATGGAACCTGAACAGATCACCTCCAATAAATAGACAGGGCTCCCAGTGAATGAATGAAGCTGCCCATTTACCTTCAACATTTTGTCCCCAAATTGTTCTTTCTAAAAGAAATGCAGGGACCAAAATGGAGCAGAGACTGAAGGAAAGGCCATCCAGTGACTGGCTCAATGGGATCCATCCCATGGGTAGGCACCAAACTCTGACACTATTACTGATGCCACGTTGTGCTTGCAGACAGGTGCTTAGCATAGCTGACCTCTGAGAGGCTCTACTAATAGCTGACTAAGACAGATACAGACACTTATAGCCAACCATTAGACTGTGTTCTGGGATCCCTATGGAAGAGTTGAGAAAAGGATTGAATGAGCTGATGGGTATGACAACTCCAAAGAAAGACCAACAATATAAACTAAGTTGGAACCCTCAGACCTTCCAGAGACTAAGGCACCAAAGAGCATACATGGGCTTGTCCCTGATCCCTGTACATATTGCAGAGGAATGCCTTGTTGGCCTTAGTGGTAGAGGATGTGCCTAATCCTGCAGAGACTTGATGTCTCAGGGAACTGGGATGGTTGTAGTGGGTGAGCTGGGGGTTGGTGGATGGGTGAGGGGAGTGGCTGAGTAGGGGAGAACCTTCACAGAGGCAGAGGAGTGGGGTGGTGTGAAGAACTCTGGGAGGGGAGACTGGGAATGGGGAAACATTTGGAATATAAATAAATAAAGTAATTTACTAAAAAAAGGGATTATCTTTTCCTTTGTTGGGAATTGGATTGAATGAGTAGATTGCTTTTGGTAAGATGACCATGTTAAGTATGTCAATCTTACTGATCCATGAGCATGGAACATCTTTTCATCTTCTGATATTTTCTTCATTTATTTGATAAAACAGTTTCTGAACTTTGTTTGGCCCACAGGTATGATCTGCACAGTTCCACAGTCCTGGTTTCTGTCCTCCTTTTGTAGAGCACATCCTTCAGTCAGTGGCTTTGTCAGACAGGTTGCATGGCAGACAGTCTTAAAAGAATTGCACATCCAAAAAATAGTTCACGGCTCATCTCCATACTGCTGGCTTGCAGAGGACTCTAACACTAGGTTGGAAATTCCTTTCCAAGGGTTTCTTGACCACTTCTCTGGTGTTTTATGGAGATTTGGGCTGCTCTCAGAAGTCTGACTCAGTTCTGGTTTTTCCCATGCTGATCTATTTCAAAATTATTTTAAAGTCTCTTCACCCCGTGTTTTCTGAAATTTCCTGGTGATATCAGACAGATACCCCATGCTGTTGAATGAGATGGTCCCAGATCCTCTCAAACAGCTGGTTTACTTAGTGCCGTGCAGCCAATGCCATAGGAGAGCCCCAGCACCACACATTATCTCAGGACCAGCATGAGAGTGCGAGCAAGACACAGTCCCTGGTTCTCTTTTTTTATTTATTTTTATTTTTATTTTATATTTTTAAAACTTTTATTGCATTATGATGAGAAAAGTTACATGATTTCAATTTATCTGAATTTGTTAACATTTAAAAACATATTTTAAGTAAATAGAATTAAATCACATTCTTGTTTCCCTTTTGTACCCGCACTCCTTCCAGAGACCCCCTTCAATACCTACAATATCTTTTTTGTCATATTCTTTAATATTTATAAAATGTTATAACAATAAAAATAAGTATTATAAAAGTTGTTTGATATAAAACAACAATCAATTTAACAATCTTATGTAGATGCTCATCTACAGCAATACTGAAAATACTTAAGTTTTTTTCAATATAATTTTTAAATAACTCCAAACATATTAACTGTATACTTCAAAATAATACATCACTACTAGT
>NW_022196910.1:5181638-5195469 GCF_008632895.1 Mastomys coucha | reverse complement strand
TATTTCTCCAATTACCAAATTAGAGAGAGCATTGGATGACAATCAACAAATTTCCAGTTCCTCATATTTTTGGATTTCAATCTCTTTGGATATGTTGGTAATATTAATTTTCATATTAAGATATTAAGAAAAGGTAATTGTCACTTCCTGTTTTTTTTTGAGGTTGTTGTAAGAGATGGAATTAAATTTGTGTGGATTTGTTGAAAGGTTACTTTCTTGCTTCTTCTAGGGTATAGTATTGCTCCTTATGTTGATGTTTTCCATCTATTATCCTTTGTAGGGTTGGACTTGTGGAAAGATATTGTGTAAATTTTGTTTTGTCATTGAATATCTTGTTTTCTCCATCTATGGTAATTGAGAGTTTTGCTGGGTATAATAACCTGGGCTTGAATTTGTGTTCTTGTAGGGTCTGTATGACATCTGTCCAGGATCTTCTAGCTTTCATAGTCTCTGGTGAGAAATCTGCCATAATTGTGATAGGCCTGCCTTTATATGTTACTTGCCTTTTTTCCCTTTCTGCTTTTAAAATTCTTTCTTTGTTTAGTGCATTTGGTGTTTTTGTTATTATGTGAGGGGAGGAATTTCTTTTCTGGTGCAGTCTATTTGGAGTTCTGTAGGCTTCTTGTATTTTCATGGGCATCTCTTTCTTTAGGTTAGGGAAGTTTTCTTCTATAATTTTGTTGAAGATATTTACTGGCCCATTACATTGGGAGTCTTCACTCTCTCCTATACCTATTATACTTGGGTTTGGTCTTCTCACTGCATCCTGGATTTCCTGGATGTTTTGGGTTAGGAGCTTTTTGCTTTTTGCATTTTCTTTGACTGCTGTGTCAATGTTTTCTATGGTATCTTCTGGCCCTGAGATTCTCTCTTCTATCTCTTGTATTCTGTTGGTAATGGTTGCATCTACGACTCTTGATTTCTTTCCTAGGTTTTGTATCTCCAGGGTTGTCGTCTCTCTGATTTCTTTATTGTTTCTATTTCCATTTTTAGATTCTGGATGGTTTTGCTCATTTCCTTCACCTGTTTGTGTTTTCCTGTAGTTCTTTAAGGGATTTTTGTGTTTCCTCTTTAAGAGCTTCTAGCTCTTTACCTGTGTTCTCCTGTATTTCCTTGAGGGTGCTATTTATGTCTTTCTTAAGGTCCTGTATCATCATCATGAGAAGTAATTTTAGATTTGAATCTTGCTTTTCCAGTGTGATGGTGTGTCCAGGACTTACTATGATGGAAGAATTGGGTTCTGATGATACTAAGTAACCTTGGTTTGTGTTGTTTATTTTCTTACAAGTACCCCACCCCCACCATCTGGTTATCTTTAATGCTACCTGCCATTGCTAAATCTGACTGGAGCCTGTCCTTCCTGTGATCCTGGTTGTGTCAAAACTCCTCAGAGTCAAGCTATTTCTGTGATCCTGTGATTCTGGGATCCTGTAACCCTGGGCTTGTTAGAGCACCTGGGAGTGCAGCAATTTCCTCTGTGTGTTGTGGGTCTTGCTGCAGAGCTTGTGCCCAAGGTCTGCTCAGGACACCAGCCCAGAGAGACCAGAAGGAACCTGAGCCACTCCCAAAGGTATGTTTCTTGAATGCAGCAGTATGATGAATACTATTTACATACCCATTCTCTTTCTCCTATTTTCTTTTATTGGTGAATTGCTTCTATTGATGTCGACAGATATTAATGACCAATGATTGTTAGTTCCTGTTATTTTGGTGTTTATGGTGGTACTGTGTGTGTGTGATTCCCTTCTTTGTGGTTTGCTATAAAATGATTAATTTCTCATGTTTCTTTAGTGTAGTTACCTTTCTTGTGTTGGTGTTTTCCATTTGTCACCCTTTGTTCAGTTGGGTTAGTAGAAAGATATTGCTTACATTTGGTTTTCTCACAGAATGTCTTTATTTCTCCATCTGTAGTGATTGAAAGTTTTACTTGGTATAGTACTCTGAGGCATCTCTGTTCTCTTATTGTCGGCAAGACATCTGTCTAGGTCTTCTGGTGTTTAGAGTCTCAGTTGAGAAGTCAGGTGTAATTCTGATAGGTCTACCTTCATATGTTATTTTGTCTTTTTCCTTGCTGCTTTTAATATTCCCTTTTTATATTCTGAACATTTTTGTTCTGCTTTTATTTATTTTTTATTAGATATTTTCTTTATTTACATTTCAAATTTTATACACTTTCCCAGTTTCCCCTCCAAAAAAACCTCACCTATTCCCTCCCCCATCCCGCTGCTCACCAACCTACCCTCTCTTGCTTCCTGGCCCTGATATTCCCCTACACTGGTGCATAAAGCATTCACAGGACAAAGGACCTTTTCTCCCATTGATGGCTAACTAGGCCATCCTCTGCAACATATGCAGCTGGAGCCATGAGTCCCACCATGGTACTTATTGGTTGGTGGTTTAGTTCCTGGGTTCTCTGAGGGTCCTGGTTAGTTCATAGTGTTGTCCTACCTATGGGGCTACAAAACTCTTCAGCTCCTTGGTTCCTGTCTGTAGCTCCTTCACTGGGGACCCTGTGCTCATAAATGGCTGTGAGCTTCTACTTCTGTATTAGTTAGGCACTGGCAGAGCCTCTCAGGAGAGAGCTATATCAGACTCCTGTCAACCAGCACTTGCTGGCATCTACAATAGTGTCTGGGATTGGCCATTGCTTATGGGAATGATTCCTAGGTGCAGCAATTTCTGGATTATCCTTCTTTCAGTCTCTGCTCCACAGTTTGACTCTGCAACTCCTTTTATGGGTGTTTTGTTCCCCCTTCTAAAAAGGATTGAAGTATCCACACTTTGGTCTTCCTTCTTCTTGAGTTTCTTGTGGTTTGTGGATTGTATCTTGGGTACTCCAAGCTTCTGGGGTAATATCCACTTATCAGAGAGTGCATACCATGTGTGTTCTTTTGTGATTAGGTTACCTCACTCAGGATGATATTATCCAGATCCATCCATTTCTTTAAGAATTTCAGAAATTCATTGTTTTTTTTTTAAAAATTGCTTTGGTTTGGTGTTTTATTGCATTTGTCAGACTTCCAATACAGTTTTAAGCAAATAATCTATAGATGCCTAGGGAGTGCTGTTTTGTTCATTTAAACATTTGACCCCTCCATGTGCAGTCTTTGGTTGATGGTTTAGTCCCTTGGAGCTCTGAGGGTACTAGTTAGTTCATATTGTTGTTCATCCTAAGAGTTGTGAACCCTTCAGTTCCTTTCTCTAGCTCCTTCTTTGGGGACCCTGTGCCCAGTCCAATGGATGGCTGTGAGCCTCTACTTTATTAGTCAGGTACTCTCAGAGCCTCTCAGGAGACAGCTATATCAGGATCCTGTCAGCTAGCATTTGCTGGCATCTACAATAATGTCTGGGTTTGATGATTGAATATGGGAAGGATTCCCAGGTGGAGCAGTCTCTGGATTGTCCTTCCTTCAGTCTCTGCTCCATATTTTGTCTCTGCCACTCTTTCCATGGGTATTTTGTTCCACCTTTTAAGAAGGAATGAAGTATCCACACTTTGGTCTTCCTTCTTCTTGAGTTTCTTGTGGTTTGTGTATTCCAATCATCTGGGCTAATATCCACTTATCAGAGAGTGGATACCATGTGTGTTCTTTTGTGATTGGGATAGGTCACTCAGGATGATATTCTCCAGATCCAACCATTTCCCTAAGAATTTCTTAAATTCATTGTTTTTACTAGCTAAGCAGTACTCCATTGTGTAGATGTAGCACATTTTCTGTATCCATTCCTCTGTTGAGGGACATCTGGTTTGTTTCCAGCTTCTGGTGATTATGAATAAGGCTGCTATGAACACAGTGGAGCATGTGTCCTTATTACATGTTGGAGAATCTTCTGGGTATATTCCCAGGAGAGGTATAGCTGGGTCTTCAGGTAGTACTATGTCCAGTTTTCTGAGGAACTGCCAAACTGATTTCCAGAGTGGTTGTACCAGCTTGCAATCCTACCAGCAATGAAGTAATGTTCCTCTTTCCCAACAAACTCTCCAGCACCTGCTGTCACATGAGTTTTTTATCCTAGCCATTCTGACTGGTGTGAGGTGGAATCTCAGGGTTGTTTTGATTTGCATTTCCCTGATGGCTAAGGATGTTGAGCATTTCTTTAGGTGTTTCTCAGCCATTCGGTATTCATCAGTTGAGAATTCTTTGCTCAGCTCTGTACCCCATTTTTAATAGGGTTATTTGGTTCTCTGGAGTCTACCTTCTTGAGTTCTTTGTTTTTTTTTTTTTTTTTTAATTTATTTTATGTGTATGAGTACACTGTAGCTATACAGAGGACCATGAGCCATCATGTGTGTGGCTTCTGGGAATTGAACTCAGGACGTCTGCTGGTCTCACTTGCTCCAGCCTGCTCACTCTGTTGTAATTCACTGTAGCTGTCTTCAGACACACCAGAAGAGGACATCTTCAGATCTCATTACAGGTGGTTGTGAGCCACCATGTGGTTGTTGGGATCTGAACTCAGTACCTTTTGAAGAGCAGTCAGTGCTCTTAACCATTGAGCCATCTCTCCAGCCCTCTGAGTTCTTTGTACTTATTGGATAGTAGACCTCTCTCGGATGTGGGATTGATAAAGATCTTTTCCCAATCTGTTGGTTGCCGTTTTGTCCTATTGATAGTGTCCTTTGCCTTACAGAAGCTTTGCAATTTTATGAGGTCCCATTTGTCAATTCTCAATTGTAGAGCATAAGCTATTGGTGCTCTGTTCAGGAAAATTTCCCATGTGCCCATGTCCTCAAGGTTTTTTCCCACTTTCTTTTCTATTAGTTCCAGTGTATCTGGTTTTATGTGAAGGTCCTTGATCCATTTGGACTTGAGCTTTGTACAAGGAGATAAGAATGGATAGATTTACATTCTTCTACATGCTAACCACCAGTTGAGCCAGCACCATTTGTTAAAAATGCTGTCTTTTTTTTCTACTGTATGGTTTTAGCTCCTTTGTCAAAGATCAAGAGACCATAGGTGTGTGGATTTAATTCTGGGTCTTCAATTTTATTCCACTGATCTACCTGCTTGTCACTGTACCAATACCATGCAGTTTTTATCACCATTGCTCTGTAGTACAGTTTAAGGTCAAGGATATGATTCCACCAGAAGTTCTTTTATTATTGAGAATAGGTTTCACTATTCTAGGGTTTTTGTTATTCCAGATGAATTTGCAGATTGCTCTTTCCAACTCTGTGAAGATTGAGTTGCAATTCTGGTGAGGATTGCATTCAATCTGTAGACTGCTTTCAGCAAGATGGTCATTTTGACTATATTAATACTGCTTATCAATGAACATGGGAGATCTTTCCATCTTCTGATAACTTCTTTGATTTATTTCTTCAAATACTTGAAATTCTTGTCATACAGATCTTTCACTTGTTTCCTTAGAGTCACTCGAAGGTATTTTATGTTATTTGTAACTATTGTGAATGGTGTTGTTTCCCTAATTTCTTTCTCAGCCTGTTTATCCTTTGTGTAGAGGAAGGCCACTGATTTGCTTGAATTAATTTTATATTTAGCTACTTTGCTGAAGTTGTTTATCAGGTGTAAGAGTTCTCTGGTGGAATTTTTGGAGTCACTTATATCACTTATCACATCATCTACAAATATTGACAGTTTGACTTCTTCCTTTCCAACTTGTATCCCTTTGATCTCTTTTTGTTGTCTAATTGCTCTGGCTAGGACTTAAAGTACAATATTGGATAGGTAGGGAGAGACTGGGCAGCCTTGTCTAGTGCCTGATTTTAGTGGGATTGCTTCAAGCTTCTCTCCATTTGTTTTTTTTGATGTTGGCTACCAGTTTGCTGTACATTGCTTTTACTATGTTAAGGTATGGGCCTTGAATTCCTGATCTTTCCAAGGCTTTATATCATGAAGGGGTGATGGATTTTGTCAAATGCTTTCTCAGCATTTAATGAGATGATCATATGTTTTTTTTCTTTGAGTTTGTTTATATAGTGGATTACATTGGTGGATTCCTATATATTGAACCATCCATGCATCCCTGGGATGAATCCTACTTGATCATGATGGGTGATTGTTTTGATATGTTCTTGGATTCGGTTTGCAAGAGTTTTATTGAGTATTTTGCATGGATATTCATAAGGGAAATTAGTCTGAAGTTTTCTTTCTTTGTTAGGTCTTTGTGTGCTTTAGGATTCAGAGTAATCGTGGCTTCATAGTAGGAATTGAGTAGAGTACCTTCTCTTTCTATTTTGAGGAGTATTGGTATTAGATCTTCTTTGAAGGTCTGATAAAACTGCACTAAATGCGTCTGGTCCTCGGTTATTTTTGGTTGGGATCCTTTTAATGACTGTTTCTATTTTGTTGGGGGATATGGGACTGTTTAGGCCATTTATCTGATTTTGATTTAACTTTGGTACCTGGTATCTGTCTAGAAAATTGTCCATTTCATCCAGGTTTTCCAGTTTTGTTTACTATAGGCTTTTGTAGTAGGATCTCATGATTTTTTTGGATTTCCTCAGTTTTTGTTGTTATGTCTCCCTTTTTATTTCTGATTTGGTTAATTAAGATACTGTCTCTGTGCCCTCTGGTTAGTCTGGCTAAGGGTTTATCTGTCTTTTTGATTTTCTCAAAGAACCAGCTTCTGCTTTGGTTGATTCTTTGTATAGTTCTTGTTGTTTCCACTTGGTTGATTTCAGACCTGAGTTTGATTATTTCCTACCATCTACTCTTCTTGGATGAAATTGTTTCTTTTTGTTCTAGAGCTTTCAGATGTGTGTCAAATTGCTGGTGTATGCTCTCTCCAGTTTCTTTTTGTAGGCACTCAGAGGGATGAGCTTTCCTCTTAGGACTCCTTTCATTGTGTCCCATATGTTTGGTATGTTGTAGCTTCATTTTCATTAAACTCTAAAAATTCTTTAATTTCTTTCTTTATTTCTTCCTTGACCAAGTTATCATTGAGTAGAGTGTTGTTAAGCTTCTATATGTATTTGGGCTTTCTATTGTTCATGTCGTTATTAAGGACCATCCTTAGTCCATGGTGATCTGATAGGACACAAGGAAGTATCTCAATCTTCTTGTATGTGTTGAGGCCTTTTTTGTGACCATTTATATGGTCAGTTTTGGAGAAGGTACCATGAGGTGCTGAGAAGAAGGTATATCCTTTTGTTTTAGTATAAAATGTTCTCTAGATATCTGTTATATCTTTTTGTTTAATAAGTTCTGTTAGTTTCACTGTGTCTCTGTTTAGTTTCTGTTTCCATGATCTGTCAATTGCAGAGTGAGGTGTTCAAGTCTCCCACTATTATTGTGTGTGGTGCAATGTGTGCTTTCAGGTTTAGTGGTTTCTTGTATGAATGTAGATGCCCTTTGATTTGGAGCATAGAGGTTAGAACTGAGAGTTCATCTTGGTTGATCTTACCTTTGATGAGTATGAAGTGTCCTTCCTTATCTTTTTTGATCACTTCCAGTTGAAAGTTGGTTTTATTTGATATTAGAATGGCTACTCCAGCTTGTTTCTTGGAACCATTTGCTTATAAAATAGTTTTCCAGACTTTTATTCTGAGGTAGTGTCTGTCTTTGTCAATGAGGTAGGTTTCCTGTATGCAACAAAAGATTGGATCCTGTTTAGTACCCAATTTGACAGTCTATGTCTTTTTATTGGGGAATTGAATCCATTGATATTAATAGATATTAATGAAAAATAATTGTTGCTTTCTGTACTGGCTGGTTTTGTGTGTCTACTTGACACAGGCTGGAGTTATCACTGAGAAGGGAGTTACAGTTGGGGAAGTGCCTCAATGAGATCCAGCTGTGGAGCATTTTCTCAATTAGTGATCAAGGGGGTAGGGCCCCTTGTGGGTGGTGACATCCCTGGGCTGGAAGTTTTGGGTTCTATAAGAGAGCAGGCTGAGCAAGCCAGGAGAAGCAAGCTAGTAAGAAACATCTCTCTATGGCCTCTACATTAACTCCTGCTTCCTGACCTGCTTGAGTTCCAGCCCTGACTTCCTCTGGTGATGAACAGCCATGTGGAAGTGTAAGCTGAATAAACCCTTTCCTCCCCAACTTGCTTCTTGGTCATGATGTTTGTGCAGGAATAGGAACCCTGACTAAGACACTCCCTATTATTTTTGTTGTTAGAGTTGGAGTTCTGTTCACGTGGATATCTTCTTTTAGTTTTGTTGAAAGATTACTTTCTTGTGTTTTCTAGGATGTAGTTTCCCTCCTTGTGTTAGAGTTTTCCACTTATTATTCTTTGAAGTGCTAGATTTGTGAAAAGATATTGTGTAAATTTATATTTTGTCATGGAATACCTTGGTTTCTCCATCTGTGATAATTCGGAGTTTTGGTGGGTATAGGAGCCTGGGCTGGCATTTGTGTTCTCTTAGGATCTGTATGACATCAGCTTAGGATCTTCTGGCTTTCATTGTCTCTGGGGAGAATTCTGGTGTAATTCTGATAGGTCTGCCTTTATATGTTACTTGACCTTTTCCCCTCACTGCTTTTAATATTCTTTATTTGTTTTGTGCATTTGTTGTTTTGATTATTAAGTGATGGGAGGAATTTCTTTTCTGGTCCAAAGTATTTGGAGTTTTGTTGGCTTCTTGTATGTTCACAGTCATCTCTTTCTTTAGCTTAGGGAAGTTTTCTTCTATAATTTTGTTAAAGATATTTACTGGCCTTTTAAGTTGGAAATATTCACTCTCTTCTATAGCTATTATCCTTAGGTTTGGTGTTCTCATTGTTTGGGGTTAGGATCTTTTTGCATTTTGCATTTTCTTTGACTGCTGTGTCAATGTATTCTGTGATATCTTCTGCACCTGAGATTCTCTATGGCTCCTGACTTCTGTCCTAGATTTTCTATCTCCAGAATTGTCTCTTTTTGTGATCTCTTAATTGTTTCTACTTCCATTTCTAGATCCTGGATAGTTTTTTGGACTCCTTTACTTGTTTGGTTGTGTTACCTATTTACTCATGTTCTCCTGTAATTCTTTTTTTTTTTTTTAAGATTTATTTTTTATTTATTATAAGTATACTGTAGCTGTCTTCAGACACACCAGAAGGGGGCGTCAAAACTCATTATGGGTGGTTGTGAGCCACCATGTGGTTGCTGGGATTTGAACTCATGACCTTTGGAAGAGCAATCAGTGCTCTTACCCGCTGAGCCATCTCACCAGCCCCCATCCTGTAATTCTTTAAGGGATTTTGTGTTTCCTTTTTAAGCACTTGTACCTGTTTACCTGTGTTCTCTTGTATTTCCTTAAATGAGTTATTTATGTCCTTCTTAAATTCCTCTATCAGCATCTTGAGATATGATTTTAGATCTGAATATTGATTTTCAAGTGTGTTAGGGTATCCAGGACTTGCTCATGTGGGAGTACTGGGTTTTAATGTGCCAAGTAGTCTTGGTTTCTGTTGGTAAGATTCTTGTGTTTGCCTTTCACCATCTGGTAATCTCTGATGTTAGATGTTTTTGCTGTCCCTGGCTGGAGCTTGTTCCTCCTGTGGGTCTTTAAGCCTGTGTCAGCACTCCTGGGAGATCAGCTTTTTCCTGGTAAGAGCCATGCACAGAGGGCTGCAGATCATCATTCACTCCTTGGTACAGGTGGATGCAGGAAGGACCCTCTCCCAGCTGCTCTGTTGCTTCTCTGTCCTGTGCCTCCTGGCTGATCTTGCAGTTTATAGTCTAACTCCCAACAATGGTCAGCAGCGGCTGTGAATGGAAGTCCAAGGAACTATCAGTTGCTCAGTCCCACAAGGGAAGCATGCAAAGAAGAGAGAGAGCACACTTTATGTTTTAGTTATTATGTGGTTGGAGGGTTTCCTTTCTTGGTTCAATCTATTTTGTGTTCTGCAAGCTTCTTGCATGTTTATGGCCTTCTCTTTCTTTAGGTTAGCGGTGGTTTCTTCTATGAGTTTTTGAAGATATTTTATGTGCCTTTGAACTGGGAGTCTTCACCATATTATATTGCTATTATTCTTAGGTTTAGTCTTTTCATAGTGTCCCAGATTTTCTGGATGTTTTGCGTTAGGAATGTTTTACTTTTGGAGTTTTCTTTGACTGATATATCAAGTTTTTCTGTTAAATAGTCTATACCTGAGATTCTCTCTTCTAGCTCTTGTATTGTGTTGTTGACTCTGAGGTCTATAATTTTTTTCTCTTTCCTAGGTTTTCCATCTCCAGAGTTGTCACCATTTCTGTTGTCTCTATTGCTTCTATTTCTATTTTTAGGTCTCGAGCAGTTTTCCTTCACAGATTGGATCATGTTTCCCTGTATTTGTGCAATGGGTTTATTTATCTCCTTTTCATGGCCTCTATCACCTTCATAACCTTGTATTTAAGGTTATTTTGTTGTGATTCTGATTTATTAGGCTATAAAGGTCTTGCTGTAGTAGGAGATCTGGGTTCTGGTCATGCCATCTTGCTCTGGCTTGTGTTAATTGTATTCTTATTCTTTCCTTTAGTCATCTGTTTGTCTCTGGTGTTGGCTGTCCTGGCAGTCCCACTGTGTGTAGTTACCTGCTGGGTCTTGTAGTCTTGGGTGGCAGTTGGCTATCCAAAAGACAAAGAGAGCTGTTAGCTTGGGTGTGAGTACAAATCTTAGATTACAGGTAGCAGTGTGGACTAGAAGATGGAGCTGGTTGTCTTAGATGGGAGCAGGCCTCCCAGGAAGAGCTATGAGCTCAAGACTGCAGGTAGAAATGTGAACCAGAAAAAAGATGGAGCAGTGAGATACGGGGCAGGCATAAGAGATGCTGGATTTGTTGGGGTCCCAGCAGGCAGAGGATTGAGGTATGGGTGTCTTACCTGGCTGTTCCATATAAGAACAGTCCTCCTGAAAGGCAAGCAGAGCTGTGGGCTGGGGAGAATGATGTCAATCCTGATTGCAAATAGAGATATGGACCAGAAGGAAGATGAAGCCACCATGTAATTTTTTAGTAAAACAGTTTTGTATATCTTAGACTTCCATTGCAACTTTAATTTTATTATGTCTCTAAGAGTCTCTAACAACATGCTATGAGCATATATATTGAATAACCCTTCTCTATTCCATCCCACATATTATTCACCAATTTTTTCCCTTTTTTATTTCTAAACATTTCAAAAAGCAAATTATACTACTACGTAATCTTTGTGGATCACTTGAATTTAAGAAAAAACAAACTTTAATTTCTTCATCCAAACAGTTACACTTAGAATGTGAAAATACTTCCACAATATTTTATGGTCTTTAATTTCTTTGCAGGTTTGTAAGAAATGACCAGGTACCCCAATTTTACAAATAATACATGAAAATAGAAGAGTATTATAACATAATTGTTACTGTTTTAATTATGGTTTTACTGCTGTGAACAGACACCATGACCAAGGCAATTCTCATAAGGAAAACATTTAATTGGGGGAAGCTTACAGGTTCAGAGGTTCATTCCATTATTACCAAGGTGGAAACATGGCAGCATCCAGTCAAGCATGATGTAGGAAGAGCTAAGAGTTCTACATCTTGGTCCAAAGGCAAACAGAAGATTGGCTTCCTGGGAGCTAGGTTGATGGTCTTAAAGCCCATGCACACAATGACACACTTCCTCCAGCAAGGCCACAGTTACTCCAACAAGGCCACACCTTCTAATAGTGCCATCCCTAGGCCAAGCATTTCAAACCATCACTGTTTTATATTTTATTTATATTAGGTTCCTACCTCTACATGCAGTGCGATCTGTGCCCCTGGATTCAGGAGATTTCATCAGGAACAGACAGCTGTCTGCTGCTTTGATTGTGTTCAGTGCCCAGAGAATGAGGTTTCCAACAAGACAGGTATGTGTTTGTGTGTAGAAGAATTTGTTGATATCTTCTCTTTTGCAAAATAGAATTTTGAATGTGTCTAGAAGGAAGCTGCATACATAAAACATGTAGTCTAATATAATCATTTCACTTATATCAAGATATTCTGAGCCCTTGAATGAATATGCTGTCTTCCATAACCACACATTTTGTTCATATTATGGTGGTTACTTACTTTATATTTTCTGAAGAATATTTAATAGAAATATTTTAGCTATTATTATGTCAGAAAAATTTGTACACAGTATTGCTATACATATGTCTAACTGCCCTTGATCCTATGCACAAATTAAATTGACAGTATGATCAGTCCACAGTCTTGTTCTCCTGAAACCTAGATTGATCTCTGAGAAAGACCAGGGGCTCAGGCTCTTGTTATTATTTAATAAGATGTATTTAAGATATAAAATAGCTCATAGAATAGAAGCACTTAATATGACAGAATTAGGGTGAGAGTGCAAATACCAAAAATTCACACCAAATGTGGTAGTTTTATTCTGCAGCCTACTGAGAGATATTGGAAGGATTTGTAATGTGCATTTTGTTGCCTGACACCTAGCTTCGAACATATAGTTGAGAACAACAAAAGCTTTACCACATATAGTGGAAAGTGAGAAAATACATCTGATTTGATGATTGCTTTATGAATGTCAAATATATGCAAAAATGTATGTGTTCATACATACTATCATACAATCATTGATACACTTTTATGCATACCATATAAGAATTTACCTAAATATATTTTAATTGAAAGATAATTACATCCCCTTCTATTTCTTTATTCAGCACCTACTATTAACTTCACTTAAAACTGTTATATATGTCCAATCTATTCTCATATTAATAGCAAAAAGACAAGAGAGTTAGATTAAATTAAAATACATTATATATACATTAATTAAGAATAAATTCAATAATAAATTCAAATTAATATAAATACAAATAACATACGACAAAATGATAAAATAATATACCAGTTATCACAGGAAAAGAACTTATTGGGAAAATTAAATGCCATATTTTTTTCAAAATTCTTATGTTAATTGTTGAGGTAATATTCTTAAACTGATGGAGATTTTGGTGCATGGAATAGGCATATTCTTTTATGCAAACAATCTGTGCCTAAGGAAATTTTATATCCTAGTTGCTAAATTAAGATCCAGACTAAGGGCACAAGGAAATATGTATATAACATTGCTTCAGTTGCTTTTATGATCTAGACATAATGACATAGTGAGTGTTCTATTGCTGTGAAGATAGAGCATAAATATGACAATTATTTTTAAATAAAGCATTTAATTGGAAAATTGGTTACACTTTCAGAAGTTTAGTCTATTTTTAATTCATTAATTTTTATACATATCTCAAATTATGGCTTCCCTCCTGATCCCCTCCCACTCCCCATTGCCCATGAGTGGGTTCCCCACCCAGGGATTCATCTTCTTTGGGGTATCTAGTCTCTACAGGATTAGGCACATCCTTTCCCACTGAGGCCAGACAAGGCAATCCACTGCTACATAGATTCTTAGGGTCTCAGACCAGCCTCCATGCTCTTTAGTTGGTGGCTTAGTCTCTGGGAGCTCCCAGGGATACAGGTTAGCTGACACTGTTGGTCTTCTTATAAGGTTGCCATCCCTTAAGCTTCTTCAAGCCTTTCCCTACCTTTTCCATAGGGGTCCCTGACTTTAGTTCAACGCCTCGCTGTAAGAATCTGCATCTGTCTCAGTCAGCTCCTGGTAGAGCCTCTTAGAGGACAGTCATTTTCAGTTCCTGTCTGTAAGCACTACACAGCATCAGTATTAGTGTCAGGGTTTGGTGTCTGACCATGGGATGGATCCCAAGTTGGACTGGTCTCTGGCCACCTCTCTTGCAGTCTCTGCTCCATTTTTGTCCCTGCATTTCTTTTAGACTGGAACAAATCTGGGTCAAAAATTGGGAAGGTTGTTTGGTGTTCCAGTCCTTGTAATTGGGGACCCTGTCTAACTCCTGGAGGTGTACTCTTCAGGTCACTACTGTTGAACATTTGGCTAAGGGCACCCCC
>NW_022196910.1:5179617-5180079 GCF_008632895.1 Mastomys coucha | reverse complement strand
ACTCAGGATGATATTCTCTAGATCCATCCATTTCCCTAAGAATTTCATAAATTTATTGTTTTTAATAGGTGAGTAGTATTCCACTGTGTAGATGTACCACAATTTCTGTATCTACTCCTCTGTTGAGGGATATATGAGTTGTTTCTAGGTTCTGGATATTATAAATAAGGCTGCTATGAACATGGTGGAGCATATGTTCTTATTACATGTTGGAGCATCTTTTGGGTATATGCCCAGGAATGGTATAGCTGGGTCCTTTGGTAGAACTATGTCCAATTTCCAGAGGAACCGCCATAGTGATTTCCAGAGTGGTTGTACCAGTGTTCAATCCCACCAGCAATGAAGTAATGTTCCTCTTTCTCCACAACCTCTCCAGCATCTGCCGTCCCCTGACTCTTTTATCCTAGCCAATCTGACTGGTGTGAGGTGGAATCTCAGAGTTGTTTTGATTTGCATTTCCCT
>NW_022196910.1:5169597-5177981 GCF_008632895.1 Mastomys coucha | reverse complement strand
CAAGTTTCTCTCCATTTAGTTTGATGATGGCTACTGGTTTTCTGTATATTGCTTTTACTATGTTCAAACATAAGCTTGAATTCCTGCTCTTTCCAAGACTTTTATCATGAAGGGATGTTGGATTTTGTCAAATGCTTTCTCAGCATCTAGTGAGATGGCCATATTTTTTTTCCTTGAGTTTGTTTATGTAGTGAATTACGGTGATGGATTTCAGTATATTGAACCATCCCTGCATCCCTGGGATGAAGCCTACGTGATCATGGTGGATGATTTTTTTGACGTGTTCTTTGATTCCGTTTGCAAGAATTTTATTGAGTATTTTTGCAGCGATATTCATAAGGGAACTTGGTCTGAAGTTTTCTTTCTTCGTTAGGTCTTTATGTGGTTTAGGTATAAGAGTAATTCTGCCTTCATAGAAAGAATTGGGTAGGGTGCCTTCATTGTTACTGCCCAGCACTGATGTTAAAGTGAGGTTATTCTGGCAAATGGAGTTAGAAGGAAAAGCAACATAAGAAAAAGTTTGGGAGAATATAGGATGGCCAAAGTTATACTTGTCCATGTGGAAGGTTTAAAAAAATTAGATGGGAGTCGTGACTGCTCAGCCATCTTGATTTTGATTCCCTAATTGTTACAAGCCAACAGATAGAATAGGTGAGGTAACCCCCTCCCACAAGTTCATCAGCACGCTGGCCCAATCAGCGACTTCCTTTTGTCTTTGTAGAGGTGGGACTTCCGATGTAACTGGAACCAGGAGTGAGGCATGGCAAACAGCAGGAGGTGGGCAGAGAGGTGTGGTTATGAGAGGCAGGCCTCAAGGCAGGAAGGTTACAATTCCTCCCTTTATATTAGAAACAAAAAGCAGGATAAAGGTCATGGAGCTCAGCACAGATTCTGTATGGGAAACATCACGGTGCTTTTAGCTGTAGAGCTCTGTATTTCTCTCTGGTTCCATCATCTCAGCGAAGACATAGAAGACATAGCCACTCGGCATGTGTCTCTGCCTGGGTTGACTTCACCACCAGAGAGACAGACTCCTCTCTGCACCATCCATCCATACAAAGTGCCAAGATATGCCTTTAACACCTGCAGAGTCTGGGAACTGTCACAGTCTCTCTGGAGTCCATCTTTCGTGAAGTCCATGTGAAGTAGTGCTGATGGGCAGCTGGGCGTAGACATCTTAGTTGAGTTTCGAAGTAGTAGCTCCCAAGCTAGAAGCTCTTTTAATAGTTTTGTCTTCAATAGGCCTTTAGTTCAGTTGTCAATAAGTAACTTTTCATGTTAGAAACTCCGAGGTTGAGCTTGGATAAGGAGAGCTCCAGGACTGAGTGAATTTTGATTGTTTTTAGACTCCGGGAATGAGTCTGCTTAATATAAAAGCTTAAAAGATTAAAAATAACAATAACTAGAAGATGTCTTAGGCACATTAGTTGCAATTAGCAACGCTTAGACCCAAGGTTTGGCCTCTAGGGATAGAGAGAAACCAATGTTGATTCTTAGAAAAAAGTAGAGTCCAATCTCAGCCAAAGCAAACTTTGCTGGCCAGTAAAAATGTTCAGCCAATATTCTTGGCACAAAAACATGTCTATAAAAGATCTTGTACCTGTATCCACTTGGCAAAAACATGTATAAGGCCGCCATTGTGTATCAACACCAAAGGAGCCCCTTCCCCAGATCAAGGTGGGGTTAAGAATATAAGGTGTTAGTAAGTGGAGTGACACACCATTTCATTATGGATTTATCAAGACAACACGCCTTTAAACATAAGCGAAAGGCAACACACCTTTAAACATAAGCAAAAAGTGAAGCATGCCTTAAAAGAGGTGAAAAGTGAAATATTATTTAACATAATCAAAAAAGCAAAACATGCCTTAATACGAGTGAAAAACCAGAGCCAAAGATGCTCCCAGGGTAGAGTGCACATTCCCCCTCCTTTTAATATACAAATATAAAATTGTCAACCTGCCAGTTCCATAAGGAACATTAAATATATAAAAAAAGAATATAGCCAAAAACCAATTAATATATCATTTATGTTTAAGGAATAATAACTTGAAAGCCTGAGAAGAAATAGTCACATGTGTATATTTTAATATTAATTTTGAGATCAAAATCATATTTTAAAATTGAGCAGATATTATAAGTAATAAAGAACTTAGATATGTATCCATATATTAATATAAAAGATAAGGCCAAATTTTGGCACTAGAGCATACAATTTAATAATATGTGTAGAAACAGGGAGAAAAATTATGAGAATAGAACATGTGACTTAACATTGGGCAAGATGGCCCAGAAGACCAGAGCAGTGACTGCTCCTCTGAAGGTCCTGAATTCGGATCTCAGCAACCTCATGGTGGCTCACAACCACCCACAATGATACCAGACGCCCTCTTCTGGTGCGTCTGAAGACAGTCACAGTTAATTACCCTGGAGCGAGCATGATCAGCAGAAGTCTCTGAGTTAAATATTTAGCAGACACACACACATGATAGCTCATGGCCATTCTGCACAGCTACAGTGCACTTATATACACATAAAATGAGGTATGTGTCTTATATATGAAAATTTCTATAAAAAAGCCAAAGAGGTGATATATTGTAAAAATCAGGACAATGTTTACTTAGAGAAATATCAATTTTTGTCTAAAAATCTTAATAAGTAATAAGCTATCCATTAATGATAACCAATTTAATTGCTAGTAGAAGAAATAGATGCCTTTTAATTTTAAATGAATGAAAAAACGTTTTAGAACATTCTTTCTAAAATATCTTCAATGAATATATCATATAATTATTATTTATATATAACAGCTGTATAATAAAATATTAAATTTTATTATAGAAATGTGATTGATCACTATAGACAAGTGATATAAGCTTCTTCTAAATTCAGTAAAGGCTATAAGTCTCACCAGTAACCTTTTAAAGATGTATAAAACGTGGTCTAGCTAAGAGTAACTTGAAATAAGCAACCTAATTAATTATTTATGAATTTATATGAAGTATATGAGGCTTATAAAATTGGCTTATATTGAGCAAAATTAAGGCATTAGCTTTATGTACTGGTAGAGACAAAGAATTTAAATGTAAATTATTTAGCCAATATAAAAGGCAATATTTTTTAATCTATGGAGTTACTAAGTATAGTTATTAAAAAGTAAAACCCAATTATAAACAATTAATATTTTTAAAATTAATATTAAAAAACATTATATATATGCCACAAAGTCCTTTAAGTTTCTCACTGCCTCTGAACTATAGCTAGCAGGTCTGGTGTCAAGCCCATAATTTAAGGTATAGCTATTGTATAAAATTTAGTTACCGCTAGATGTATGGCCTGTGTCTTAATTCTAGCTGGAGTCAGGTGAGGTACTTACCTAGTTTTAATGGAGGCAGAGGCAGGCAGATTTCTGAGGCCCAGGACAGCCAGGGCCACATAGAGAGACCCTGTCTCAAAGCAGGAATTAGATGGCAACATGCCAGAGTGATGTCAACAATGAAAACAAAATCTAGTAATTTGTATATTAATAATCTTTAAGACTAGCTAGAAACCAAATGAAATCTCATTAATTGATTAATAAGAAATTGAAACTAAGCCTTTAATACTCTAGAGAAAACAGTTTTAATTTAGAAATATAACCCTGTCTCCGTCTATCAAATGCCGAGAAATTAGTTAACTAATCAATTACCTGTTTCCAGAGAGAAAGAAGTTCTATCTCTCATGAACTGTCATCTTGTAATCTGTGAAACAACCATAAAAATGCCTCTCTCTTTGAGGTCATTTGAAACATTTGAGCATATTTACTGCTTGCCTGTAACTTGAAAACCGAATTAAGTAATTTAGAGGATTACTAGCTTGTAATTTACTTTTATACCACTAGATGGTGCTAAGTGGTTTCGAAACTGCGCAGGTACAATGAGCGCATACAATGGCCTAGAACTCTGAGAAGTAACAAGCACTTGCCCGTGCCAAGGCTGGGTGGTGGTGGCTCATGCCTTTAATCCCAGTACTTGGGAGGCAGAGGGGGGTGGATTTCTGAGTTCGAGGCCAGCCTGGTCTGCGCGCAGCTCTGGACTCAGCGGCTTTCCACTGTTGTCCTGGCAACTCGAGCGCAGCAGCGGCAGAGGTGTGAGATTGCCTCCGGCCTGGTAAAGGGATATGTGCACTCCAGCGCTCTGCAAGCTGTGGCTCTGGGTCTGCCTTTTTCCATTGTATATTTTTGGCTTCTTTGTCAAAGATCAAGTGTCTGTAAGTGTGTGGTTTTATTTCTGGGCTTTCAATTCTATTCCATTTATCAACATGTCTGTCTCTATACCAATACCATGCAGTTTTTATCACTACTGCTCTGTAGTAAAGCTTGAGGTCAGGGATGGTGATTCCCACAGCGTTTCTTCTATTGTTAAGAATTATTTTTGCTATTCTGGGGTTTTTGCCTTTCCATATGAATTTGAGAATTGTTCTTTCCATGTCTTTGAAGAATTGTGTGGGGATTTGATGGAGATTGCATTGAATCTATAGATTGCCTTTGTTACATTTTCACTATGTTAATTCTGTCAATCCAGCTCTCCATTTTCTAAGACCTTCTTCAATTTCTTTCTTTAGAAATTTGAAGTTATTGTCATACTGATCTTTCCCTTATTTGGTTAGAGTTATCCCAATATATTTTGTTTTGTTTGTGACTATTGTGAAGGGAGTTGTTTCCATAATTTCTCTCTCATCCTGTTTATCATTTGTATAAAAGAAGGCTACTCATTTATCTGAGTTAATTTTATTTCCAGTCACTTTGCTAAAGTTGTTTCTCAGCTGGAGAAGTTCTCTGAGAGAGTTTTTGGTGTTGCTTATGTATACTATCATATGATCTGCAAATAGTGATTATCTTTATTTCTTCTTTGCCAATTTGTATTCTCTTGATCTCTTTTTGTTGTCTTATTGTTTTAGGCAGCACTTCGAGTACTATATTGAATAGAAATGTGGAGAGTGCGCAGCCTTGTCTTGTCCCTGATTTCAGTGGGATTGCTTCAAGTATGTCTCCAATTAGTTTGATTTTGGCTGTTGGTTTGAGTAAATTGCTTTTATTATGTTTAGGAATGGGCCTTGACTTCCTGATCTCTTCAATACTTTTAACATAAATGGGTGCTGTCAAATGCTTTTTCTGCATCTAAGGAGATGATCATGTGATTTTTTTCTATGAGTTTGTTTATATAGTGGATTACATTAATGGATTTCCTCCCTCCCTCCCTCCCTCCCTTCCTTCCTTCCTTTCTTCCTTTTTTTATTAGATATTTTCCTTATTTACATGTCATACGATATCTCTTTTCCCAGTTTTCCCTCCAAAAAACCTAAAAAACAAAAAAAACCAAAATACAACAAGAAAAACAAACACCTGTTTCCCTCCTCCTGTTCACCCCTTCATCCTCTCCTGCTTACTAGTTCTCTGAAAGAGTGGTAGAATTGTGGACTAAAATCATCTGGCCCTGACTTTTTTTGTTTTATTTTGTTTTTTTTTGGTTGGGTGGTTTTTAATGACTGCTTCTATTTCCTTAGGTGTTATGGACTGTTCCGATAGTTTACCTGATCTTGACTTAACTTTGGTACATGATATCCATCTGGAAAAAATTATGTTTTCTAAAGATTTTCAGTTTTGCTGAGTATAGGCTTTTATATTAAGACTTGATGATTTTTTTTAACTTCCTCAGTGTCTGTTGTTATGTCTCCCTTTTCATTTTTGATTTTTGTTAATTTGGATACTGCCTCTGTGCCCTTAATTAACTTGGCTAAGGACTTATCTCTGTGATAATTTTCTCTTGGTTTTGTTGATTCTTTCTGTTGTTTTCATTGTTTCTAATTTATTGATTTCAGCTTTAAATTTGGCTATTTCCTTCCAATTACTCCTCTTGGCAGTCTTTGCTTCTTTTTGTACTGGGGATTTCAGATGAGTTGTTAAGTTGCTAGTATAGAATTTCTCCAATTTCTTTATGAAGAGACTCAGTAAATTTACTTTTAACTATAAATTTACTTTTAACAGTATTTTCATTGTGTTCCATAAGTTTGGGTATATTGTGCCTTCATAGTCATTGAATCTATCAACATCTTTAATTCATTTCTGTATTTCTTTTCTGAAGAATTGATTATTGAGAAGAGAGTTGTTCAGTTTCTATGAATATGTGGGGTTTCTTTTGTTTTCATTGTTATTGAAGTCCAGCCTTAGTCTGTGGTGATTCAACAAAATAAATGGGATTGTTTAAACCTTCTTGTTTCTCTTGAAACTTGTATTGCATCCTATTATATGATCAGTTTTGGAGAAGGTTCCATAAGGTGCTGAGAAGAAGGTATAGTCTTTTGCTTTTGAGTTAAAATGTTTTGTAGATATCTGTTGAATCCATTTGGCTCATAACTTCTGTTAGTTTTACTGTATCTCTGTTTAGTTTCTGTTTCAATGACCTGTCCATTGGTGAGAGTCAGGTATTGAAGTCTCCCATTATTATTGTGTGAGGTTCAATGTGAGTTTTGAGCTTTAGTAAAGTTTCTTTTATGAATGTGTGTCCCCTTGCATTTGGGGCATAGACTTTCAGAATTGAGACTTAATCTTTGTGGCTGTTTCCTTTGATGAATATGAAGTTTTTTTCCATATCTTTTGTTTACTTTTCATTAAAAGTATATTTTATTTTATATGAGAATGACTACTCCCACTTGTTTCTTGGAACCATTTGCTTAGAAAACTTTTTCCCATCACTTTACTCTGAGATAGTGTGTGCATTTATTTTTGAGGTTTGTTTCTTGTATGAAACAGAATGATGGATCCTCTTTATGTATCCAGCCTGTCAGCCTGTATCCTTTTATTGGTGACTTGAGTTTTCTGATGCTTAATCTCTTATTGTTAAGGCAGGGAGCAGGACAGCACACAGCAGGCATGTTTCTGGAGAAGTGACTGAGTGTTTTATACCACATCTTCAGGCAGCAGGATTTAAATAACATTGGATTGATAGAGGTTTTAAAATCCTAGAGCCTACCCTTATTGGCTCACTTTCTTCAACTAGGACACAGCTTCTAATCCTTTCAAATTGTAATTGAGGAAACAAATCATTCTCACTCAAACAACCTTGCGCCCTCTTTTGGTTCCTTACAGTTTCTGCCATTTCATAATGAAAAATGCATTTATTCTAGCTTCATATGTATTCATGATCTATCACAGTCTCAAAACTTTTAAAATTGTTAATAGAAAGTAGATTATATACTTCAGCACTTAATGTTTCAGAAATTCACCAATTTGAGAGCTTTTAAATTATTGTTTTTGAAAATTTTTATCAATATGAGAGACTGCATATGAATATCTCTTTTCTTCTCTCTTAATCATGAAAGTGGTATGTTATATTACCAGGGATGAGTTGCTACAGAACAGCATGATATTACTGCTCCCTATAACATTAAATAAGAGAATTGTTGTTGAACAGCAAAATGTTTATTATGGTACCCTTTGATTAATACAGATACTAAATGATCAAGTATATAATGAGGAAATTTTATTTGTGTTTGTTGTGAATATTCTCCAGCAGATCCGGAACAGTGTGTGAGCTGTCTATATGATGAGTATGCCAACACAGAACACACACACTGCCTGAAAAGGCATTTCTCCTATCTGGCCTATGAAGACCCACTGGGAATGGCTCTTGCTTGCATGTCCCTGTGTTTCTCTGTACTCACAAGTCTTGTATTTGGTACTTTTGTAAAATACAAGGACACTCCAATTGTGAAGGCCAACAATCGCAACCTCAGTTACATCCTACTGATCTCCATCACATTCTGTTTCCTCTGCTCATTGCTTTTCATTGGGCATCCTAACATGGGTTCCTGCATCCTGCAGCAGACCACATTTGGCGTCTTTTTCACAGTAGCTTTATCTACTGTCTTGGCCAAGACAATTACTGTGGTTCTGGCTTTCAAGATTACTACTCCAAGAAGAAGAATGAGATTGATGTTGGTATCAGGGGCACCTAACATTGTCATTCCTCTCTGTACCCTGATCCAACTTGTTCTCTGTGGAATCTGGCTAGCAATATCACCTCCTTTCATTGATACAGATATACAATCTGAACATGGGATGATCATCATTGTGTGCAACAAAGGCTCAGTCATTGCATTCCACTTTGTCCTGGGATACTTGGTATCCTTGGCTCTGGGTAGCTTCACTGTGGCTTTCTTGGCCAGGAATCTGCCTGACAGATTCAATGAAGCCAAATTCCTAACCTTTAGTATGCTGGTCTTCTGCAGTGTGTGGGCTACCTTCCTTCCTGTCTACCACAGCACCAAAGGGAGGAGCATGGTGGCTGTGGAGGTCTTCTCCATTTTGGCTTCCAGTGTAGGGCTTTTAGTCTGCATCTTTGTTC
>NW_022196910.1:5169185-5169586 GCF_008632895.1 Mastomys coucha | reverse complement strand
CAGCATGCTGGTCTTCTGCAGTGTGTGGGCCACCTTCCTTCCTGTCTACCACAGCACCAAAGGAAGTAGCATGGTGGCTGTGGAGGTCTTCTCAATTTTGGCTTCCAGTGTAGGGCTTTTAGTCTGCATCTTTGTTCCAAAGTGTTATGTTATTTTGATAAGGCCAGATTCATATTCTCTTCAAAATTTCAGGGATAAATTATTTCATTGAACTTTGCATAGCATTACATACTTAGATTATACTTAAAATATCTGTATTCATTTTCCTGATAATAACCACCTCTTCCATTCTCAGATTTAATTAGATGTCTGCAGTACTTTTCATAGGATTGCGGCCTTTCGATCTTTCCTCCCATCCAGTTTAGCATGTTCATTTATGTCTTTCTTGTTTAGCTCACATT
>NW_022196910.1:5166552-5168883 GCF_008632895.1 Mastomys coucha | reverse complement strand
CTTTTAGTAGGTTGCAGAGTACTTTTGAGCTTCTTTCATGCTAGTCAATAGGGGTAGGTCTACATTTGAGTATCAGTTTGACTTTTCCATATTTGGTGACATAAGGAAATGTTCAGACCTGAAATATTGTTTTAGCACCAAGTTTTATACTTCAATCTTACCACTGAAGCCTCAGTGATCTATGTGATAGGAGGTGGAATGATTGATTGTATGAGAGAGGAGTATGGGGTTACTTCACAGAGGCATTCTCATCCAAAACCAAAGTGACCAATGATTATATGAACACATAGATTTTGGAAGCATGAGTACTATCTTTGCACGTACAAGCCAAAAATTATCCTAGTACTAACATGGACAACAAGTCCTATGCCTAAATAAATATTTTTCTATTCATATCAGTTGACAGGAGAAAATCAGTTTTCTACAGTGGAGTTGTACTAGTCATGTCATCCACATTACAGAGAAGGGTCATGTTCATGTCTTATGTTATAGTTGGACAACACAATACATATTTCATGTATATTCCTTTTTGTGTATGTTGGGGAGGACTTTTGTTTGTTTACTTTAGGCATTATTTCATCTTGTTCTTTTTTTGGTTTGTTACAATTTCCATTTTAAGCTTTGGTGTTTTTAAGAGACAGAAAGGAAATAACAAAAAATTGGATTCATAGATAGGTGAGAAGGTTTGGCATACCATTTACAAGTGGGTGGGGAAATATGATCAAATGTATATTTGAAAAATTTAATGCAAATTAACTTAGAAACGTACATCTAAATAATACATAATATATCTAAATGATTATATGTTCTTATATAAATATTAAAGACATTTCTACTCCATGTGTTGATTACAATTCTCCAATATTCACAGATATGTTACAAGAGCCTCAGTATCAAACATGATATATTTCCCAGGCCAGTCCATAAGGCTCTCAAATATAAATGAGAACATTCAACTTGTTGCTTCTCAGGATCTGAAATTATCCCATAATCCTTCAGACACCACATATTTCAGATATAGGATATGAAGGTACTCAGCTGAAAAATGACAAGGAAGATTCCTCCCTAAAGAATAGTATTCAGAGTATGTAAAGGTTCTGTAAAACTGCTTAGAGGGGAAAACAAATCTAAGTCATGTTCACAAATCCTATGAAATCACAGAAAAAAAAACAAAATGATTTAAATAGTCACAAACAGCATAAAATATTTTGATCTATGCCTAACAAAGAAAGTGAAAGTCTTGTTTAAGAAAAATTTCAAGTGTTTGAAGAAATTGTAGAAGGTATCAGAATATGGAAAAATCTTCCATGTCAATGGAAGTGCTGAATTAATGTAGTAAAATGGCCATGCTTCCAAAGCATTCTACAGATTCAATGAAATCCCCATCAAAATTCCCTCTCCAATGATCTATTTCATGTGGAAAAACCAAAAACTCAAGATTGCCAAAACAATCTTTATCTTTAAAAGAACTTGTGGAGGTTTTACCAATCCTGATTTCAAGCTGCACTACAGAGCCCATGTATTGCTCACTTTATACAAACGTATGGTAATGCTCAATTGCTGTTTTGCTGAAGACAATAGGTACCCAAAACACTGAAACATGGATTTGTTAAGTGAGTGCCTAACTAGAAACTCCACTCTTGCTGAGTTGTTCATGATACTCAATGGTTGTTTGCATATTTCCAGAGGAAAATGTTAAACACCAAACCAGGTAAAAAACCCTTTAATCCCCTATAGTGCCCTGCCTGCAAGATGTACTAGTGAAGTCCTGGAACAAATCCTGTGGGACTTGGTTTAAGATCCACCCTCTGAGATGGACCTGTTATATATACAACTAGGGTGGATATAGTTTTGAGACTAGATCCCCCATGGACATAGTGGGAAACCAAATAGGGTTATAGAATGTATCCATAAAATGACTCCTAACACATTCTTCTATACTCATAGGTCATTCTCAAGCTTAGATGTCAAAATAGAAATTGCCTTCAGCAGTAAATGGCTGAATATAATCACAGTGACTATCCATGTGCACATATTGAGAGACCTTGGAACACTCAATCATAAATTGCAAATTTCCATCATTTCCTTCTCTGCATAGCTCAGGAAAGCCTCCAGAGAGTTGTTAGGAAGATATAAGTTTCAGAGTGGATGGAGAACACCAAAGAAACATGTCCTTCTAAACACAGTAGGAAAATTATACATATGAATTTATAAACAGTGTGCCAGCATGGACAGATTTGAGGTTGATGGCTTCCCGATGTTAAGTATGAAAGTCATTGTGAACCTCTATCTCTAATCCAGAAGCCATGTCCAAATGAAAATTTAGGCGAC
>NW_022196910.1:5120973-5165677 GCF_008632895.1 Mastomys coucha | reverse complement strand
ACCCACCCATCTCATTTCTTGGATCTGGTATTCCCCTAAAATGGGACATAGATCCTTCACAGGACCAATGGCCTCTCCTCCCACTGATGACCAACTATGTCATCCTCTACTACTTATGCAGCTGGAGCCAGGAGTCCCACCATGTGTACTCTTTGGTTGGTGGTTTAGTCCCTGGGAGGTCCTGTGTACTGGCTAGCTCATATTGATGTCCCTCCTATGGGGCTGCAAACCCTTTTAGCGCCTTGGGTCCTTTCTCTAGGTCCTTCTTTGGGGACCCTGTGCTCAGTCCAATGGATGGCTTTTAGACTCTACTTCTATATTAGTCAGACACTGGCAGAGTCTCTCAGGAGACAGCTATAGCCATCCACAATAGTGTCTGGGTTGGTGATTGTGTATGGGAAGGATCCCCAGGTGGAGCAGTCTCTGGATTGTCCTCCCTTCGGTCTCTGCTCAACACTTTGACTCTGCAACTCGTTCCATGGGTGTTTTGGGGTTAGAGAGCCAAACAGAGAACTCTCATCTGAGGAATACCAAATGGCTGAGAAGCACTTAAAGAAATGTTCAACATCCTTAGTCATCAGGGAAAGACAAATCAAAACAACTCTGAGATTCCACATCACACTGGTGAGAATGGCTTAGATCAAAAACTCAGGTGACAGGAGATGCTGGAGAGGTTGTGGAGAAATAGAAACACTCCTTCATTGCCAGTAGAACTTCAAGCTGGTACAACCACTCTGGTAAACAGTATGCCATTTCCTCAAAA
Organism: Mastomys coucha; assembly: GCF_008632895.1. Lineage (NCBI taxonomy): Eukaryota > Metazoa > Chordata > Mammalia > Rodentia > Muridae > Mastomys > Mastomys coucha. The sequence goes on along the minus strand of NW_022196910.1, from coordinate 5,164,914 downwards.
AATTGTACATAGTACTACCTGAGGACCCAGCTATAGCACTCCTGGGCATATACCCAGAAGATGCTCCAATATGTAATGAGAGCACATGCACCACTATGTTCATAGCAGCCTCATTTATGATAGTCAGAAGCTGAAAAGAACCCAGATGTCCCTCAACAGAGGAATGGATACAGAAAAGGTGGTACATTTGCACAATGGAGTACTATTTAGCTATTAAAAACAATGAATTGATGAAATTCTCAGGGAAATGAATGAATCTGGAGAATATCGTCCTAAGTAAGGTAACACAATCACAAAAGAACACATATGATATGCACTCACTGATAAGTGGATATTAGTCCAGAAGCTCAGGAAACAATCCCCAAACCACAAGAAACTCAAGAAGGAAGGCCAAAGTGTGGATACTTTGATCCTTCTTAGAAAACAATTTGTATTTGAATACAATACCTTGTATTAGAATGCATACTTATTTTCTATAGAGAGGGAGGAGAGAGAGAGAGAGAGAGAGAGAAGAGAAGAGAAGAGAAGAGAAGCAGACAGAAAGACAAAGAGAGAGACAGAGAGAAGAAAGCAAATTTAAAAATCAGTTTGTTTTTCTGACTCCCATTAGGTATGCAAACTACTGAGGCGGCTATGTCTTCAGCCCAGAAGATGGCCAACACAAACAAACTCAGTAGTACTTTTCCTGTCATAATAGAATCTTTGATTTTGTCCTTCCAGGGAGTTTCTGTGCATGCCTTAGATGCATGCCTATACAGAAAGATGTATTTCTTATGCTTTTTCTATGGCACTTTATATATTAATACAATTCTTTGTATTTGAATGTCTGCTTATTTTCTAGAGAGAGAGAAGAAGAAAGAGAGAGAGAGACAGAGAGAGAGAGAGAGAGAGAGAGAGAGAGAGAGAGAGAGAGAGAGGGGATGTGGATGTGGATTTGTTTTGGCAGGGAGGTGAAGAGAATTTTGGAGTAGTTATGGAAGGGGAAACAATAGTAAGAATATATGCTTGCACAAAGGCCATGCAAATCTTCTCTGTATCGTTCCAATTTTAGTATAGTATTTAGTACACGATCCACAATGAAGGACTTAAAGAAAAGACCTATCTATGGAGCTGAGGGGTTTGCAGCCCCTTAGGATGAACAACAATATGAACTAACTAGTACCCTCAGAGCTCCCAGGGTCTCAAACACCAACCAAGGACTGCACATGGTGGGTCTGATTGTTCTGGCAGCATATGTATAGTAGAGGATTGCAAATTTGATCATCAATAGGAAGAGAGGCCCTTGGCCCTCTGTAGATTCTGTGCCCCAGCATAGGAGAATGCTAGGCCCAATAAATGGGAGGGTGTGGTGTGTCAGGCATGGGGAGGGGGAAGGCAACAGGTGTTTGTTCTTGTTGTTTTTGTTTGTTTGCTTGTTTGTTTTTTGGAAAGGAAACTGGGAAAGAAGAAATTTATACGTAAATAAAGAAAATATCTAAAAAAAGAATATGTGCTTGCTTTATTTTGTTCTAGAGATGTCAGGTGTTGTGTTAATTTGCTAGTGCGGAATATCTGTTCTTTACAGGGGCTGAGTGCTATGAATTTTCCTCTTAGCATTGCTTTCATTATATCTCATGTATTTGAGTATGCTGTTTCTTCATTTTCATTGAATTCTAGAAAGTCTTTAATATCTTTCTGTATTTATAACCCAACCAAGTTATTATTAGCCAACAGTTGTTCACTTTCCATGAATATGTGAGCTTTCTACTGTTTTTGTTGTTATTGAAGACTACCCTTAGTCTGTTGTTTGTGTGTGAAAACCAATGTGTGTTCTTGATTAAGTGAAACTTATTCCAGGGCCCCAGTAGAGAATTTTACAAGGGACAGAATAGTAAGCCATGCCCCTAGACATAAGGCTGCTAATACCATGAGCCCTCACTCCATTATCCTGTGCCTAGGCAATACCCCAAGTTCCCAGTATTCTAGCTGGACTCTGCCCCCAGTTACTGACTATAGCCAGGTATGCCCTATCCCACTGTTACCTGGGAACAGAAAGGTAGCACAACCCAATATAAAGGAGCTACTTGACCCCTCCCCACCTCTCTCTCTCTTTGATTTTTTTGTTTTTGTTTTTGTTTTTGTTTTTTGACACAGGGTTTCTCTCTATATCCCTGGCTGTCCTGGATTCGCTCAGTAAACCAGGCTGGCCTCAAACTCAGAAATCCACTTTCCTCTGCCTCCCAAGTGCTGGGATTAAAGGCATGCGCCACCACTGCCTGGCTCCCTCATCTCTCTCTCAACCTCTTATTTTGTCTTTACTCTAACCTCTTGTTCCCTCCCTACTCTTCCCCATCTCTCCACGGAGCCATGGTCGGCCTCTACTTTTCTCTCTTTTCTCTTTCTCTCCTTTCTAAAATAAATGCCTTAAGACCATGGACTGCCTTCTTTCATCTAGACTTGCAGTGCTGGGACCAATGATTCCAGCTCCAGCCATGAGACCAGACTAAGAACTCATGCCCCACACTGGCACCCAAACCACAAGGTGGCCCTTTCCCCTCCCCACACTTTTTCTCCTTTCTTCCTGTGGCCACTGCCACCCTGGGAGACCCGTCTCGTTCTCAGTTCTTCTGCCATGTCCAAAATCATCTGCAATGCCGAGGAGCTAGAACCTGTCATCCATGGCCTCTGAGAGGCCCAGGAACCACCAGGGCTGGCCCCTTTCCACTACATACTTGGACTAGGTTATGGATTACAATGGCCATATCGTACTCTGCCTAGGTGGTGGGTTTCCCTCCCCCTACCCCATATGATGCATGGGAATATTTTAATCTTCTTGTATTTGTTGAGGCTAGTTTTGTGACTGACTATATAGTCACTTTCAAAGAAGGTACCATGAGGTGCTCAGAAGAAGACATATTCTATTGTTTTAGGGTGAAATGTTTGTATATATCTTTAAATATATTTGGTTTATAACTTCTATTAGTTTCACTGTGTCTCTGCTTAGTTTCTGCTTCAATGACCTGTCCACTAGTGAGATTGGGGTGTTGAAGTCTCCAGCTATTATTGTGTAAGGTTCAGTGTGTGTTTTGAGCTTTAATAATGTTTCTTTTATGAATGTGGATATCCTTGTATTTGGGGCATAAACCTTCAGATTTGAGACTTCATCCTGGTGTGATTTCCCTTTGATGAGTATGAAGTGTCCTTCTCCATTTCTTTTAATAAATTCTGTTGAAAGTCTATTTTATTCGATATTAGAAAGGGGACCAATTGCTTAGAAAATGTTTTTTCCAGCCTTTAACTCTGAGGTAGTGTCTGAATTAGTCATTGATGTGTGTTTCCTGTATGCAGCAAAATGATCTGGTCTGTTTGCATATCCAGCCTGTTAGCCTGTCTTTTTATTGGGGGACTTGAATCCATTGATGCTGAAGGATATTAAAGACCAGTGATTGTTGGTTCCTGCTTTTTTGTTGTTGGAGGTGGTAGTGTTTGTGTGTGTGTGTGTGCACACATGTGCATGTACATGTGTGTGTGTGTATGTGTGTGCATGCATGATTCTATGATTATCTTCTTTTCAGTTTGTTGTGATGTGATTGATTTCTTCTATTTTCTTGGGTATACAAACCCTCCTTGTGTTGGATTTTTCTTTCTAAAATACTCTGTAGTGTTGGATTGGTAGATAATTACTGTTTAAATTTGTTTTTTTCATGTAATATCGTAGTTTCTCCATCTATGATGATTGAGAGTTTTGCAGGGTATGGTAGCCTGAGTTGGCATTTGTGTTCTTTTGGGGTCTGTGTGACATCTGCCCAAGAGCTTTTAGAGTTTCTGTTGAGAAGTCTGGTATAATTCTGGTAGGTCTGCCTTTATATGTGACTTGGCCTTTTCTCCTTATACTTTTACTATTCTTTCTTTGTTCTGTGCATTTAGTATTTTGATTATTATGTGACAGGAGGATTTTCTTCTCTGGTCTGTTTGGTGTTTTGTACACTTCTTGTATATTTATGACTGGCCATCTCCTTCTTTAGGTTGTGGAAGTTTTCTTGTATGATTTTTGTTGAAGATGTTTTCTTGTCCTTAGAGCTGGGAATTTTTGGTCTCTTCTATTCCTATTATCGTTAGATTCTGTCTATTCATTGTTTGCTGGATTTCCTGGATGTTTGGTGTTAAGAGCTTTTTATGTTTTGTATTTTCTTTGACTGTTGTATCAATATCTTCTGTGGTATCTTCTATGATTGAGATTCTCTCTTGTATTTATTGTAATTATTTTGTGATGCTTACATCTGTAGCTTTTGATCTCTTTCCTAGGTTTTTTTATCTCTAGAGTTGCCTTTGTTTCTTATTTCTTTATTGTTTCTGTTTTAATTTTTAGATCATGAATGGTTTTGTTCAATTTCTTCACCTGTTGGAAGAAAGCTCAAGTATGGATACTTCGATCTTCATTAAACAATATGTGGCGGGAGGGTGGGATCTTTTGGGGGAGGAGAGAAAAAGGAAGAAAGAGGGTAGGATCTGGTATGGATAGAAGCATAGATGACTATGAGTATGAATAGAAATATATAGTAGTATGAGATGGGGTTGGGGGAACCCCTAGAAAATCCCAGGCATCAGGGATGAGAGAGGCTCCCAGGATTCAATACAGTATGACCTTAGCTGTCTTACCCAACACTGGGGGGATGGAACCTAAAGAGAATACCTCCAGAAAATAAACATGGCCCCCATTTGTGACATCGGACCATCCACCCATATTCAAAATTTTGACACAGAATTGTTCCTGTGTAAAGAAAATGCAGGGATAAAAATGAGCAGTGATTGAAAGAAAGGTCATTCAGAGACCAGCCCGACTTTGGATCAATCCCATGCACAGACACCAAACCTGAACATTATTACTGATACCACTTTGTGCTTACAGATAGGAGCCTAGCATGGCTGACCTCTGAGGGACTTTGCCAGCAGATGGCTGAGACAGATGCAAATACTTACAGCCAACCATTGGACTGAAGTTGGGGACCCCTATGGAAGAGTAGGGAAATGACTGAAGGAGCTGACAGGAATTGCATCCCCATAAGAACAATAGTATCAACTAACCTGGAATTCTCAGAACTCCCAGTGGCTAATACTCTAACTAAAGAACATAAATGTGCTCTTCCATAGCCTCCACTACATATGTAGCCGAGTACTGCCTTATCTGGCCTCAGTGGAAAAGGATACACATAATTCTGTAGAAACTTGATGTTTCAGAGAAGAAGGATGCTAGCAGAGTGAGGTGGGAGTGAGTGGGTAGGTGGGGAGCACCATCTTATAAGCAAAACGAAGGAGGGATGGGATGAAGAACTCATGGAAGGGGGACAAGGAAAGTGGTGGCAACATTTGGAATGTAAATAAATAAAATGATTTAAAAAAATTGAACTTCAAGCCCCTGAAAAACAGATATGGAAGAAGATATCAGAGGAAAGATCTCCCATGCTCATAGATCAATAGGATTAACATAGTGAAAATGGCCATCTTACCATAATCAATCTACAGATTCAGTGAAATTCCAATCAAAATACCTACATGATTTCTTATAGAACTTATCTAGAATCTAAAAATAGAAATGGAAAGGATAAAGAAATCACAAAGGTAGACAACCCTGTACTTAGAAAACCTAGGAAAGAGATCGGGAGTCTTAGATGCAACACTAACAGAATACAAGACATAGAAGAGAAAATCTCAGGGACAGAAGACACCATAAAAAAACATTGACATAATAATCAAAGAAAATGCAAAAAGCAAAAAGATCCAAATACAAAAAATCCAGGAAATCCAGGACATGATGAGACTACCAAACCTAAGTATAATATGTATAGAAGAGAGTGAAGACTCCCAAGGTAATTGGCCAGTAATTATCTTCAACAAAATTATAGAAATTTATAGAAGAAATTATAGAAGAAAACTTCCCTAACCTAAAGAAAGAGATGTCCATGAACATACAAGAATCGTACAGAACTCCAAATAGACTGGACCAGAAAAGAAATTCCTCCCATCACATAATAATCAAAACACCAAATACACTAAAGAAAGAAAGAATTTTAAAAGCAGTAAGGGAAAAAAGGCAAGTAACATATAAAGGCAGGCCTATCAGAATTACAGCAGATTTCTCACCAGAGACTATGAAAGCTAGAAGATCCTGGGCAGATGTCATACACACCCTAAGAGAACACAAATGCCAGCCCAGGCTACTATACCCAGCAAAACTCTCAATTACCATATATTAAAAAAAATAAAACAAGATATTCCATGACAAAATGAAATTTATACAATATCTTTCCACAAATCCATCCCTACAAAAGATAATAGGTGGAAAACACCAGCACAAGGAAGGAAACTACACTCTAGAAAAAAACAAGAAAGTAATCTTTCAACAAACCCAAAGGAAAAGAGCTGCACAAACATAATTCACCTCTAACAACAAAAATAACAGGAAATAACAATCACTTTTCCTTAATGTCTCTTAATCTCAATAGACTCAATTCCCCAGTGAAAGACATAGACTGACAGACTGGATATGTGAACAGGACCCAGCATTTTGCTGCATACAGGAAACACACATCAGTGACAAAGACAGACACTACCTCAGAATAAATGGTTGGAAAACAATTTTCCAAGCAAATGGTCCCAAGAAACAAGTTGGAGTAACTATTCCAATATCAAGTAAAATCAACTTTCAACCAAAAGTTCTCAAAAAAAGATAAGGAAGGACATACCATCCTACTCAAAGGGAATATATAACAAGATAAACTCTCAATTCTGAACATCTATGCTCCAAATGCAGGGCACCCACATTCATAAAAGAATCTTTACTAAAGCTCAAAGCACATATCACACCCCACACCATAGGAGTGGGAGTCTGCCACCCCAAACTCTCCACAATGAACAGATCAGGGAAACAAATCTAAACAGAGACACACTAAAATTAACAGAAGTTATGAACCAAATGGATCTAACAGATATTTATAGAACATTTCACCCTAAAGCAAAAGAATATACCTTCTCAGCACCCTATATTGCCTTCTCCAAAATTGACTATATAATTGGTCATAAAACAACCCCCAACAGATAGAAGAAGATTGAAATAATCCCATGTACCCTGTCAGATCAACACAGACTAAGGCTAGTCTTAAATACCAATAATAACAATAGAAAGTACACATACACATGGAAGCTGAACTATGATTACTCAATGATAATTTGGTCAAGGAAGAAATAATGAAAAGAATTAAAAGAATTAAAGGCTTTTAAGAATTTGATGAAATTGAAGACATATCGTACCAAAACTTATGGGATACAATGAAAGCAATGCTAATTGGAAAGCTCATACCTCTAAGTTCCCCCCAAAAGGAACTGGAGAGACCTACACTAGCAACTTGACAGCACACCTGAATGCTCTAGAACAAAAAGAAGCAAACACATCCAAGAGGAGTAGATGGCAGGAAGTAATAAAATTCAGGGCTGAAATCAACCAAATAGAAACAAAAAGAACTCTACAAAGAATCAACCAAACCAGGAGCTAGTTCTTTGAGAAAACCAGCAAGATAGATAAACCCTTAGCCTGACTAACCAGAGGGCACAGAGACAATATCCAAATTACTAAAATCAGGAATGAAAAGGGAGACATAACAAGGAAATATATCTTAAAATAATTATTCTGTTTGTTGAATATTAACAGTTGAAAATATTAAAATCATATCCTAGAAATAAAAGAAAGAAAGAACAATAACAGCCTTGAGTACTCTGCAGAGGACCTAATTTTAATTCCCAGCATCCACATGATGGCTTGGAAACATCTGCTACTGTAATACCCAGTGGGTCCAATGCCCTCTTCTAGCCTCCTTGGGCATCAGGCATGCAGGTGGATACAGATGTACATGCAGACAAAATGCCTATATACATAAAATAAAATTATAAATTAAGTTTTCAAAAAAATAATTCTTTTCATTATTTTGGTTTTTTTGTTGTTGTTGTTATTCCATATGAAGTTAAGAATGGCTCTTTCCATGTCTGTAAAAGATTCTTTTGATATGGATTACATTGAATCTGTAGATTCCTTCTGGTAAGTTGGCCATTTTCAATATGTTAATCTTCTGAAGTTTTCTTCAATTTCTTTTCTCAGTGATTTGAAATTCTTGTCACACAGATCTTTCACTTGCTTGGTTAGAGTTGCACCAAGATATTTTTTACTATTTGTGGCTACTGTGAAGTGTGTTGTTTCCCTAATTTCTTTCTCAGTCTGCTTATCATTTGTATAAACGAAGGCTACTGATTTGTTTCAGTCAAATTTACACTCTGCTACTTTGCCCCAGTGTAGGGGATTGCCAGGGCCAGTAAGCAAGAGGGGGTGGGATGGTGAGCAGGAGGAGTGGGGAGGGAAGAGGGGTTTGTTTTAGTTTTTGGTTTATTTTATTTTATTAGGGGGGAACCTTGGAAAGGATATATTGTAAATAAAAAAAATCTAATAAAAAAAGAAAAAAAGAAATTTGGGGTTTACTTATATATACTATCATATCAAAAATAGTGACAATAGTGACACTTCTTCCTTTCCAGTTTGGATCTACATGATCTTCTTTTTATTGTCTTATTGTTCTCACTAGAGCTTCAAGTACTAAATTGAATAGATAGGGAGAGAATGGGCGACCTTGTCATGTCCCTGATTTTAGTGGGATTGCTTCTAGTTACTCTCCATTTAATTTGATATTGGTTATTGGCTTGCTATATATTGCCTTTATTATGTTTAAGTATGTGCTTTGAATTCCTTAAAGTTCTAGGTAAAGCAATAAGTCAATGAAAGTTTGTTTTGGAGTTTGGTATGGATTAGTAGAGAGACATTGTTTAAATTCGGGTATGTCATGTGATCTCGTGGTTTCTCCGTCTATGTTGATTAAAAGTTTTGCTAGGGAGAGTAGTCTAGGCTGACATCTGTGGTCTCAGATTCTCCAAGACATCTACCCAGGACCTTCTGGCTTTTCGAGTCTCTGTTGAGAACTCAGGTGTAAATTCTGATAGGTTTCTTGGCATATTTTCCCTTGCAGATTTTGATATTCTTTCATTATTCTGTACACTTATTGTTTTGATTATTATGTAGTGGGAGGATTTTTAGTGGTTCATTCTACTTGGTGTTCTGTGAGCTTCTTAAACATTTATAGCCATCTATTTCTTTAGGTTGGGGAAGTATTACTCTATGATTTTGTAGAAGACATTTTCTGGGCCTTTGAACTGGGGATCTTTTCCCTCTTTTATTTATATTATTCTTACGTTTCTTGTTTTCTTAGTATCCCAAATTACCTGAATGTTTTGTGTTAGAAATATTTAGGTTTGCCATTTCTTCTACTGATGTATCAGTTTATTCCTTTGTATCTTCTATGCCTGTGATTCTCCCTTCCATCTATTTATTTTGTTGGTGATACTTGTGCATGTAGTTCCTGTTCTCTTTCCTTAGGTTTTCATTTCCATAGTTGCCTCCATTTGTGTTTTCCTTATTGCCTATTTGCATTTCCAGAGTTTGAACTGTTTCAGCCTTTTACTTCTCCTGTTTGACTACATTTCCCTATACTTTTTGTTGGTTTCTTCTTTAAAGACCTTAATCGTTGTCATAAGATGAGATTTAAGGCCATAATCTTGCTCTTCAGGAGTTTTAGGATGTCAACAGCTTTCTGTAGTAGGAGAGGTGGATTCTGATGATGGCATATGCACTGGCTTATGTTGATTATGAATTTGTGCTTGCCTTTAGTCATCTGTTTGTCTCTGCTGTTGGTTTTTCTGGTATTCCCTAGTAGTAGCAGGGATCAGGTATTGGTTGTCCTGTGTGGCTTTCCATAAGGCAGGCAGAGCTGTGGCCCAGGGAGTAGAGTGCAAATCCATAAACCCAGGTATAGGTGTGGATCACCAAATGGCACACAGAAAGAATGGGACAGACCTCAGGGCTGTTTGGCTTGGTAGGGGGCCAACAGTTGGGGAATTGGGGCTTGGGCATCTCACCTAGTAGTCCTGGCTTGACAGCAGCCCTCCTAAGAAACAGACAGAGCTGTAGCCTAGGGAGTGGAGTACAAATCCTCAATTACAGATAGAGGTGTGGACCAGAAGATGGATCACATAAAGGAAGGGAAAGAATCACATCTTCTGTTCATTCTTGGGTGCCCAGAAGGTGGGGAATTGGTGCACTGGGTATCTCACCTGGTTGTTGCAGGTGTCAGCAGGCCTCCCTGGAGGCAGGCATAACTTTGGGCTTTGGAGTGGAGTGCCAATTGTTCTCTTTTTACCCTGTTAACTTGACACAAGCTATGTGTCCTCTGTCAAGAGAAGCTAAAGTTGAGCAATTATGTTTTTAACAATTCCTATGGCAAATCTTTGATTTTTTTTTAAAAAAATTTTGAGTGAAGAAGGAAGGGAAAACTCACTGTGGTGGTTCCATACCTCTACCGTAGTTCTCTGTAGTATCAGAAACTCCTTTGTTAAGCTATGGAAACCAAGCCAGTATTATGTTTTTCTTCATGTCATTTGCCTCAGTTTTTGCATCTATATTTCTACCACAGTTCCCTCAATGATGTATGTGATATGGAGGCAAATGCAAAGTAAATTCTTTGTTCCTTCTCTTTCTTTCAACTTTTGTAAAAGAAACTAGGCTTCCCATAAACTTAAGATAACTGAAAAAAACTAATGCATACCCAATGGAGGATAGCCACATGCAAATCCAAACTGCACATAATACACAGGAATAAATACCATCAAATTCATAGAACGAACTTAGTTTTAAATTGGGTGGCGTGAATCTCTAAAGGAAAAATCTTTGTCTGCCTGGTCCTTTCTGCTGGGGTAGACTCCTAGCTGGTCTGCTCTTGTGAAGACACCATATCCTGACTCATCCTAGAGGATCCACTGTACTCAAAGCAGTTGGTAAGAACCCCACCCTCCAAAGTCCTAGAGATGCCTGCTAGGAGCCCAGTGGACTCAGGAACCATCACCCACCAAACCACTTGCCCCCCAAATACCACTCCCCTTCAACCCTTTCTACACCTTCTGCCCTTTCTGCCCCTTCTATCCTTGCCCTTTCTGCTGAGGCAGACTCCTAGCTGGTTGACTCCCATGAACAACCATATCCTGGCCCAGTTTAGAGGATCCCCTTCACTCAGAGCAGTTGGACACCACAGCCTGAGGTATCACAGGAGATCTGCTGCACACAGGGCAAATGAGCAAATGATCACCAGCTTGTCTGCTCCCCTGAGGATAGCACAGCTTGAGGGCATCCCAGGAACTCCTCTGTACACAAGGCAATGGGGCAACAGACACCAAAGTCTGAAGAAATCCTAGGGTCTCTGTGGCATGTAGAGCAACTGACCAGACAAACTGAAAGTCTCTCTGGAGTTCTGCTTTGCACAGGGAAACAGAAATCAAAGTACATAGGGCCCCTGTAGAACATCACACAGGACAACAGCTTGACAGCTCCCCTGAAAACCCAACAGTTTGAAGACCTCCCAAAAGATCTACTGCAGCCAGGGCTATCAATCAGTACCTTCATGTCCCTCTGAGAAGCCCCCAGTTGGAAGGCCCCACAGGTGGTCTGCTATAGCCAGGGCCAAAGGACTATCAAGGGATCTGAAGCAACCCAGGGAAAAGAGTAGCAAACACCAGACAGAGTTATTCAGAACAACAAACACCAGGGATAACCTGATGTTGAGAGGTAAGCACAAGACCATAAGCAACAGAAGCCAATATACAGGGGCATCTGTTGTTCCAAAGGCAGGGGGCAAGGGCTGCAGCTCAGCCTGTGGCTCTATCTCTCCCTGGAGGCCAGGGGCCTGCTGCTGACGTCCGGGTCTCTCTCTCTCCCCTGGGACTGACCTGTTGCTGCATGGTGCCTTAATTAAAAAGGAGGCAATGTATGAATGAGCTATTTTATTGTAGGAAGGAGAAATATGTTGGTTAAGTAGAGAGAATGAAAGGAGAGGAAGGAGAGAAAGAAGGAAAGCAGAGGAGGAAAGCAAGAGCTGAGAACAAAGAGAAAGAGAGGGAGAGAGAGGAAGAGGAAGAGAACAAGAGAGAAGAGTAAGAGAGTGAGGAGAGGGAAAACCACCCCTTTTATTGTATGAGATATGGCATGTCTGGCTTGTGGTCAGATGACTATGTGTAAGGTCCAGCTTGAATGCTGGGAGTTTGAGGCAATGTCTGCCTGATAGAGCACACATTTCCAGCAGGGGAAGCTGTGAGGGGTTTGGGCTGAAATCTGAGCCATAGGTTTCAGGAACTTATCACCAAACTCCTACCATCCATTGTGAAGAAATTACTTTGCTCACTGGGTCTCCAGGGTTCTGAGGTGGCCGCTCTACTGGACTCTGGCTTTCAGAACTGCCCACTGCCCCACAGGCATTATTAGAACCCAGTTCTACCATTACAGCAATTCTTGAATACACCAACACACCTGAAAATCAGGAAGCTGACCTAAAATCCTATCTCATGAAGATAAGGTGTATATCAATAATTCACTGGAAGAAACCTAGGAAAACACAAGTAAACAGGTAGACACCCCTAAAGAGGAAATGAATAAATCCCTTCAAGAATACAGAAAACACAATAAAAAAGGTGAAAGAATTGAGTAAGGCAGTCCAAGACCTAAAAGTGGAAGTAGAAACAATGGAGGCAAATCTGGAAATGGAAGACCTAGGAAAGAGGTCAGGAATTACAGATAGAAGTATCACCAATAGAATAGAAGAGATTGAAAAGAGAATCTCAGGTGTAGAAGAGATTGACACAACTGTCAAAGAAAATTCAAAACATAACAAACTCCCAACCCAAAGTGTCCAAGAAATTCAAAACACAATGAAAAGACCAAATCTAAGAATAATAGGAATAGAGAAGAACAAAGATTCCCAGCTCAAAGGACCTGAAAATGTCTTCAACAAAATTGTAGAAGAAAATGTCCCCAACTTGAAGAGAGAGATGGGCATAAATGTACAAGAAGCTTATGGAACATGAATTAAATGGGACCAGAAAAGAAAATCCTCTTGTCACATAATAATCAAAACACTAAATGCACAGAACAAAGAAAGAATATTAAAAGCTGCAAAAGAATAGGGCTGAATAGCATACAAAGGTAGATCTATCAGAATTATACCAGACTTATCAACAGAGACATTGAAAGCCAGAAGAATCTGGACAGAAGTTATACAGACGCTAAAAGAACACAAATGCAAGCCTTGTCTACTATACCCAGTGAAACTCTCAATCAACATGGATGGAGAAACCAAAATATTCCAGGACAAAACCAAATTCAAACAGTACCTCTCTACCAATTCAGCCCTACAAAGGATCATAGAAGGAAAATTCCAACACAAGACGGTACCTACACCGAAGATAAGACAAAGTATTAAGCATCTCACAACAAAGTCAAAAGCGAAAAACCAGAAGCACACAAAGACACCTACAAAAACAAATATATCAGGGACTAACAGTCATCTGACTTTAATATTTGTTAATAGTAATGGATTCAACTCACCTATAAAAAGGCATAAGCTAATAGACTGGATATGCAAACAAGATCCAACATTTTTCTGCATGAAACAATCACACCTGAATAACATAGACAGACACTATCTCAGAGTAAAAGAATGAAAAAAAAAAAGACTTCCAAGCAAATGGTCCTAGGAAACATGCTGGAGTTGCCATCCTAATATCCAATAAAATACACATTTAAGCCAAATTATCAAGCATAATGAGGAAGGATACTTCATATTCATCAAAGGGAAAATCTACCAAGAGAAAGTCTCAATTCTGAACATCTATGTCCCATATTCAAGAGCATCGATATTCATAAAAGAAACTTTACTGAAGCTAAAAACACACATTGAAGCCCACACAATAATAGTGGGAGATGTCAACACCTCACTATCATCAATGAACAGGTCATTGAAACAGAAACTAAACAGAGACACAGTGAAACTAATACAGGTTATGAATCAAATGGATTTAACAGATACTAAAGGACATTTCACCCTAAAGCAAAACAATACACCTTCTTCTCAGCACTTCAGGGTACCTTCTCCAAAATTGACCATATAATTGGTCAAAAAACAGCACTCAACAGATACAAGAAGATTTGAATAATAACATGCATCCTATCAGATCAACATGGCCTATGGCTGATCTTCAATAACAGCAAAACAACAGAAACCCCACAAACACAAGGAAGCTGAACACCTCTCTACTCAATGATAACTGGGTCATGGAAGAAATAAGTAAAGAAATTAAAGACTTCCTGGAATTTAATGAAAATGCTGACACATCATACCCAAACTTATGGGACACAATGAAAGCAATGCTAAGAGGAAAATTCATAGCACTAAGTGCTTTGGTAAAGAAACTGGAGAGATCTTATACTAACAATTTAACAGCACACCTGAGAGCTCTAGAACAAAAAACAACAACAAACTTACCCCAGAAGAACAGAAACTGGAGAGATCTTACACTAACAACTTGACAGCACACCTGAGAGCCTTAGAACAACAACAACAAAAAAAGGGAGACATGACAATAGAAATGGAGGAAATTCAAACAATAATCAGATTCTAATATAAACTCCTAAACTCAATAAGCCTGGTAAATCTAGATGAAATGGATGGGTTTCTACATAGATACCACATACCAAAGTTAAATCTAGATAAGGTAAACTATCTAAGTAGTCCCATATCTAACAAGGAAATAGAATAAGTCATTAAAAACCTCCCAACAACAACAGCAAAAAGCCTAGGGACAGATGGATTTAGTGCAGAATTCTAACAGACCTTCAAAGAAGACCTGATACTAATATTCCTCAAACTATTCCATAATGTAGAAACAGAAGCAATACTTCCTAACTTGTTCTATGAAGCCACAATTACTCTGATACCTAAACCACACAACGACCCAATCAAAAAGGAGAACTTTTGAACAAGGCCAATCTCGCTTATGAATATCAATGAAAAAATCTTCAATAAAATTCTCTCAAACCAAATCCAAGGACAAATCAAAACAATCACTCATCATGATCAAGAAGGCTTCAAAGAAGGGATGCAAAGTTGGTTCAGTATATGAAAATCCATTAATTTAATAGACTATATAAACAAACTCAAAGAAAAAATTATATAATCATCTCATTAGATGCTGAAAAAAGCACTTGACAAAATACAACACCCCTTCATGTTAAAAGTATTAGAGAGATCAGAAACTCAAGGCCCATACCTAAACATAATAAAATCAATTTACTGCAAACCACCAGTCAATATCAAATTAAACTGAGAGATACTTGAAGCAATCCCACTAAAATCAGGGACAAGAAAAAAAATGCCTACTCCCTTCATATCTATTCAATGTAGTTCTCAAAGTATTAAGAAGAACAATAAGACAATAAAAAGAGATCAAGAGGATAGATGTTGGCAATGACGAAATAAAGATATCACTATTTGCAGATTATATGATAGTACACATAAACAACCCCAGAAATTCTACCAGAGAACTCCTAAACCTCATAACCAACTTCAGCAAAGTGGGAGGATATAAAATTAACTCAAATAATTCAATAACCTGCCTTTATACAAAGGATAACAGACTGAAAAAGAAATTAGGGAAGCAGTTCCCTTCACAATAGCCACAAATATTAGAGAAATTCTCAAATTCATCTGGAAAGGCAAAAAAGCCACAATAACAAAAACAGTTCTTAACAATAAAAGAACTTCTAAGGGAATCACCATCCCTGACCTCAAGCTTTACTACAGAGCAATAGTGATAAAAACTGCATGGCATTGGTACAGGCACAGACATGTTGATCAATAAAATAGAATTGAAGACCTAGAAGTAAAACCACACACTTATAAACACTTGATCTTTGACATAGACCCTAATATTCCACCTTACACCAATCAGAATGGCTAAGATAAAAACCTCAGGTAACAACACATGTTGACAAGGATATGGAGAAAGTGGAATACTCCTCCATTGCTGGTGGAATTGCAAACAGGTACAGCCACTCTGGAAATCAATCTGGAGGTTCCCCAGAAAATAGTAAGTAGATATACCTGAAGACCCAGCAATATCATCTTAGAAATATACCCAAAAGATGCCCCACCATGAGGCAGGGGCACATGTTCAAGTTTGTTCATAGTAACCTTACTTGTGATAGTCAGGAGCTGGATTCAAACAAGATGTCCCACAGCAGAAAAATGGATACAAAAAATGTGGTTCATTTACACAATGAAATACTCCTCAGCTATTAAGAATGAGGACTTCATTAGTGTTGCAGGCAAATAGGTGGAACTAGAAAATATCATCCCGAGTGAAGTAACCTAATCCTAAAAGGACATGCATGGTATGTACTCACTAATAAGTGAATATTAGCCAAATAAAAAAAGAAAGAATAGTACAGAATATCCAAGATAGTCTACAGAATTAAAAAAGGTCATCAAGCTGAAGGGCCCAAGTGAGGACTCTTCATTCTCACCTGTGAGGGAGAAGAAACAATCAGAAGTGGGAAGGGAGTGAGGGACCTGGGAGGGAAAGTGAATGGGGGTTGGGTGGCAGGCGAAAACCTAATCTGGCATTGGGTAATGGTAAAAGAATGAAGCTCTGAGGGCCAGCAGAAGGAATGGAAAGAGGCAACCTCAGGAGGTAGGAGATTGGGGGGACCCTCCAGAATGTACCAGAGACCCGGGAAGTGAGAGACTCTCAGGACTCAAAGGGAGGGACCTTAGATGAAATACCCAACAGTAGGGAGAGGGAACTTACAGAGCCAACCTTCAACAGGAAGACAGGGAATCAAGTGAGGAAAGGGTTTGCCATCCCACAGTCAAAAATCTGACCCATATTTGTTCCTGCCTGAAAAAAAAAACTGCAGGGATGGAAGTGGAGAGGAGCTTGAGAAAAAGTAGGTCGAGTGACAGGCCCAAAGTGGGATCCAGCTCAATGGAGCAGTCCCAGGGCCTGACACTATTACTGAGTGTGTGGAGCACTCACAAAAAGGGACCTAGCATGACTGTATTCCTGAAGACACAATAAGCAGCTGAAAGAGTCAGATGTGGATATTTGCACCCAACCAATGGAGAGAAACTTCTGACACCTGTGGTAGAATTAGGGAAGGCTGGAAAAAGCTGAAGAGGAGGGTGACCCTGTAAGAGGACCAGCAATCTCAATTAACCTCAACCCCCAAGATCTTTCAAACACTGGAACACCAACCAGGCAGCATATACCAGCTGATATGAGGTCCCCAACAAATATACAGCAGAGGACAGCCAGGTTTGGATTAATTCAGAGAAGATGCACCTAACTTTCAAGAGACTGAAGGCCCCAGGGAGTTTAGATGTCTGGTTTGGTGCGGAATGTGGGGTGTGGGTTTGGGACATCTTCGTGGAGACAGTATTGTGGGGAAGAGTTACGGGATGTGGAACAGTCAGAGGGTGGACTGGAAGGGGGAATAAAATCTGGAGTATAAATAAATAAATAAATAAATAAATAAATAAATGACAAAAAATTCAGTTTAGAAAGAATGGACCCCCATAAATAAAAAGAAAAAGTTAAATTTCCACAAAAATATTTGAAAATACATCTAAAATATGGAGATAGTCAGGTACAAAATGCAAATTTGTGCCACACAGGAATATGTATACAGAGTAGCTATTTTTTTTTTGTGGTAGTGGGGGGTTGGTTTCGAAACAGGGTTTCTCTGTATAGCCCTGGCTGTCCTGGAACTTACTCTGTAGACCAGGCTGTCCTCAAACTCAGAAATTCACCTGCCTCTGCTTCCCAAGTGCTGGGATTAAAGGCGTGCACCACCACTGCCCAGCTCAGAGTAGCTATTAAGCTAAATGAAGTCAGCTAAATGAAGTCTTTACCTTCTATTTAACTATCTTGTGAGTATATAAATTTTCATTCTCCATCTTTTCTGTTTCAGCTATGTACGAATATTCATTGGATTTATTTCTAACTTCAATCTAAACCTACCTGTAAGTGAAAGTCCTCATGTAGAAAACCTGCATATTTAGAGTTTGTTTTGTTACATGTTAATGCACTGCTCTGCTGTGGCTTGAAATTCACATGGTCACTGTCTTATAGCAGCACACCACCAATGACAGCTCCTTAAAGTATGTCCTATGAACAAACAGCCAGTGATCCTCTTATTGACACGAGTAATTGGGACAACTTGCTCTCTTTTCTCCCACTTTTGTATCATCAATAGTTCTAGACAAATGAGTACATCCATCAGCTATGTGTAGGTTCACAGTTGATGAAGTTAATCTAGTGAAGTACTGTCAAAACATAATGATACCACACACAAAGAAAATGTTGCTCAAACCAACTTGGCGTTAAGACATATGATTCTTGATAGAATTAAAATGATTTCAAGATCAATATATCTGTTCATGTGAAATATTTTAGATACAAGGATAAGTTAGTCTACTTCACTATCAAAGAAACATAAAGAGCTTTTAAAATAATTCCACAGAATATATAGTAAAGCACATTGTTTACTGTTTTGTGTAAGTATGTGTGTGTGTGTATTCTGGTGACAATAATCTAATTAAAGGAGTCATTGTGGATTCAGTTTTCAGTTCAAACAAATTGATGCTGGACATTTTGGTGAGGAATGAATAGGATCACATTGTATCTATAGCTGGGAATCAACAAATTAATGCTGGTGTTCAGCCAACATTCTTCTAGTTATGTGATAGAGACCCAAGCCTGTTGGGAGTCAGACCTATCCAATATTTTCTCTGAGACAGTGTACATTAGACAGAGGAACAGTTGTTAATTGTGTGCCCTTGTTCAGGAGTGAAGACGTCAAGATGAGTCTGGGGCTGAAGTCAGTGCTTTCAAGGAGTCAGTGCTGTAGTTTATGGAAACCCTATACTTCCTACTGTATGGGGCTATGGTTGTTAGTCCCAAAGCCACTATGTTCCTAGTCTGTAATGTTCTTGAGAAATCCTGTGTTTTTATGGTGGAATATTGTTGAATTAACTACTATTGACTTAGACTCGTTGTATAATTTTTGTAAAATTTGACATATTTCTCCTTTAAAGCAATATGTAAAATGCTACACTTCAAAATAAGTTTATTTGACATAATAGCCAGAGTATGCAAGACTCCTCGAGACCATATGTCCTATTCACTTAATCTCTGATTCCTTGAATCTTCCTTCTCAGGACTGTGTCATTGAAGAATAAACATCTCAGGGAATGGTCCCAGCCATATTTGCAAGAATCATTATTTCTGATCAAATCCTTGATTGCTATGCTTTCACTTATTACTTCAAGAAACAGAATGTCTGCTTTGCTTACTTGTCCCTTTCATTTACTATGTGACTCAAATAATTAAGGATAAAGGCAGAAAACAAATTAAGTATAAATTAAATTAGTGTGTTCCGAACTACATGAGACTTAGTCTCTTAATCCATGGGAAAAATAAATTCAAGGTAAATATATGACCTGCAGGTTGGAAATAAATTTAATATGTTGTATTGTTCTTATTCCATGTACATGTGAAGTTAATGGCATCCCTGATGTCTGTCAACAGCTTAGAAGAACATCTCAGAGCTGCTGCTGCAGTAGGAAAGTGTCTTCACAACAAGGACACAGTGATAAGACAGCCTCCAAAATGAGAACAAAATGTTTGTCTCATCTTCATTTTACAAGGGATTAACATCTGGAATACATAAAGAAAGAAAGATCTTAAACAGCCAGATGCTCTATTCACCTAATCAGTAAGCTTGCAAAAGTACTGAGATGATATGAAAAATAACAAGCACGTAGTTCAAAGTTTTTTTTTAAAAAAAGTTCAAACTTATACTGACAGAGAAAACACAACTTACATCCAGATGTGATTCCATACCAACAAGCTAAGGACAGAAAACATCCAGAAAATGAATGGAATGAAATAATTCGACATTAATAGGGACAGAATCCTCTTCAAGTGGAAATCCAATCTACCCACTGTGGCTATTATGGAAATTAGTATAAGATTGGATCAAAAATTACAATTCAAATTAAGTGGTCTCTCTTTATCACTCTAGGGAATTTACCCAACCTATGTAACCCAACATCCTACAGTTTCATCTACATTTATGGTCATATAATCGAGGATAGTCAAGATATGAAAATCACACAAATTATATAATAAGATAGATGAAAAACAAGTAGAAAATATATATTCTACCAAAGCAATTGTGAGATTAACTCATTTAATGTAAAGTTTGAATATATTTTCTCTGACATCTATAATGATCCACGAAAGAAGCCAATTCACACTCTATTCAGAGTGTTTTCTACATGCTAACCAAACAAAGGTTCTTTTTATAGGCAAAGTTTTTTAAAAAGTAGGGATTGAATATGGAAATTAGATATGACACCTAGCTATTACCCAGCAATAGAAACAAGTCTGGAGGAGATCTCAGTTCTGGATAAAAAAAAATATTTCATTAGAAGACAATAAACATAGGAACTGAGTGACAGACAGAAAGACCATGTTTTCTGAACTCACTTTGATTGTGAATATTTGCATCAGTATGGGTACTGGACTAGGTGAATGTTGAGTCCCTATAAGTCATAAATTTTCTGGAAATTTCATGGTGACCTTCTCACCTCTCATCTTATTGTGGAAGCTCTAATAAAATCTGCTAGAATCATTGACAATGACATTCACGCAAATGGATGTTGACACAGGCTTGGGACAAAAGTTGCTCAAGAGACTATTATCCTTGGGGAATTCATGCCACGGATATGAAAGAAATCATGGCACCAGGGACTGGAATACATGGCCCTCAAAACATGTTTTCTTACCGCTGTTGAAAAATGTTGCAGACTTTAGATCCAGATCCTGAGGCCAGAATATTTCAGATGTATCTAGGGAACATGGCACAACATTTGCATAAGGGAACTAGGGGATATAAATGTACCCCCTTCATCCAGTCACTTACACTCATAAAAAGGCACATAGGTGTCTGTGTGTTATGTTTGTCTGCATGAGAAATTGTTTTCACCTCTGCTCAGTCTTAGACACTGGAAGACATGAGGAAGCAGTGTGCTCTCCTTAGTTCCTTATTGCTTCTGAAGTTTTCTCTCGTCTTGTGCAGTTTGACAGAAACCAGCTGCTTTTGGAGAATCAAGCACAATGAAGATGATGATGGAGATATGTGGACTGACTGTGACTTTATGCTTTTCACATTACAGGGACCTATAGAGGAAGATTTTTATAACATTCTCATTGATTTTAGGTAAATCTTTAGCTTCTCTATTTCCTGCCTAAATGTCATGAATAAGAAAACTGTCATGATTTTCCTTCTGTAACTTTATAAACTACATAAAAATTTCTCCTCTTAAAATCATTATTTTAATATTTTCAAATGCATTCTTTGGAGCATGTATTTCTTATATTAGACCTCCAGTTCACTGAGATGTAAGGTAAGAGAGACTGATCTTAGTTTCATGTCTCTTCATGGATCTCCTTATGTTGACTGTTGTCACGGCACAGTGTCTGATGATTGGACATGAAAAGAGAATCCACACTGCTGGCATGAGATTAGTGTAGAGAGGCTGCATCACAGGATCTTCATGTTTTGCCAAAGATCCCTGATTGAATTTTTATATACACTATCATTTGCATATAGAGATACTTTGACTTCTTTCTTTTCATTATTTATTTCCTTGATTGATTTGTTGTCTTATTGCTCTAGCTAAAACTCCAAGTACTATACTGCATAAATATGATGAAAGAGAGAAGCCTTGTCTTGTTCCTGATTTTACTGGAATTGCTTTGTGATTCTCACCTCTTAACATGATGTTGGCTATAGGCTGAGTCTAATTTGCCTTTATTATCTTTAAGTGTGCCTCTTGTTTCCATAATTGCTCTAAAATATTCTCAAAAAGGTGTTAAATATTGTAAAATACTTTTTAGCATGAGCTGATTTTTTTTTTAGTTTATATTGTGAATTGAATTGACTATAGTCTATTTTGCTGATATCTGATACAACCTTTTTGTTTCATTGATTTTTAAAAAATTATTCTCTTTCTTTCTACTTTATTGATTTTCGCTCCCTGTTTCACTATTTTCTGCAATGAACTTGGGTATGCTTCTTTTGTTCTAGAGCTTACAGGTATGCTGTTCAATTCCAAGTATGAGATCTCTCTATTTTATTTAAGCCCTTAGTATTATGCAATTTCCACTTAGTAATGCTTTCATAGTGTCCTAAAATTTTTCATATGTTGTAACTTCATTTAAATTCTAGGATGTCAGGGGGTAATTCTAGGATGTCTTTAATTTGATTCTTATTTCTGTCTTGTTGCAGTAGTCAATTAGTTGATAGTTGTTCAATTTTTATGAGTCTGTAAATTTTCTGTTGTTGTTAAAACCTAGCTTTAAACCATGGTGGTCTCATAAGATGAAAAGAGTACTTACATTTTCTCATATCTGTTAAGACTTACATTCAGATTATGTGGCCAACTTGGAGAAAAGTTCCATGAGATGAGGAGGTATAGGTTTTGTTGTTTTGTTGAAATGTTCTATGATTATTTATTAGATCCTTTTGGATTATAATACCTGTTATCTCCAGTGTATTTCTGTTAAGTTTTTGTCTATATGCAGTGTCTGTTGATGAGAGTGGTGTTTTGAAATCTCCTACTCTTAATGTGTGAGTGTTGATGTGTGATTTTTATATTTAGTGATGTTTCTATTTTACAAAGAGTGTTGACCATACTTTTGGGCATAGATGTTAAGCTGACATGTCATTTTGGTAGATTTTTCCTATGATGGGTATGAACTGTCTTCCCTGTCTCTTATGCTAAGTTTTGGGTTGAAGCCTGTTATTGTAGACTTTAGAATGGCCATACCAATGTGCAATTATGTTCATTTATGTGGTATTTTGTATCTCAATTATTTCCTTTGAGGTAATGTCGATCTCTTTATTGTTGAGGTTTACTTGTACGCAGTAGTAACATCTACTCGGTTAGCCTGTGTCTTTCTTATTGGGAAATAGAATCCATTGATATAGAAAAATATCAGTAAATGATGATTGTGAATTCATGTTATTTTGCTGTTGGTGTAGAGTAGTGTATGTGCATGTTTCTGTTCTTTTGATTTTGCTGGCATGAGATTGATTATTTTTCTGTTTTCATTGGTGTAGTTTCATTTTGTTCAAATTCTTCTTCATATACCTTCTATATGGATAGATGTTATTTATATTTGAGTGCCATGGAATATCTTGTGATTTCCATATATGCCTATTGAAACATTTTCAGGGTCTTGGGTGGCATCTGTGATCTCTTAGAGTCTGCAGCACATTTGTCCAGACCCTTCTGGCTTATAGCATTTAAATTGAGAAATTTGGGGTAAGCCTAAAAAGTCTTCTGCTTTATGTCACTTGTCATTTTTCCCTTGCAGATTTTAATATTTTTCTTTGTTAAATATGTTTAGTGTCTTGATAGCTATGTGGTAAGATGTCTTTCTTTTATGTTCTGATATATTCAGTCTTTTGAACTCCTTTAAGTTATGATAATTTTCTTCTATGACATTGTTGAAAACTATTTTCGGGTCTTGAATCTGACATTCTCTCTTAATTCTACTTCTATTATTCTTAACTTGGTATTTTTATTATGTTCCAGATTTTCTGGATGTTTTGTGTTATAAAATTTTGCATTTAACATTTTATTTGACTTATGTATCTATTTCTTTTAATGTACTCAATTCTTGAGATGCTCTCTTTCATCTCTTGTATTCTTTTGAAGATGCTGTGTTTTTGGTAATGTTGTTTATTTAACTAAAATTTCTTGTATCACAATGTCCTGTTTATGTGTGGTATATTGTTTCTATGTCTATTATCTGGTCTTGAATATTTTTATTAATTTCCTTCAGCTGTTTGGTTGTTGTTGTTGTGCTTGTTTGTTTTGCTTTCTTTAATTTCTTTAATTAATTTAATTTATTTTACTTCTTTCTTTCAATATTTGTCTTTTTCTTATTTTCTTTAAGATATTATTAAATTTCCATTTATGGATCTTCAACATTTTCTTTTTTATTCTGTAACCCTTTTTACATTCGTCTTCATGTCCTTCCCAGTCTGCCCTATAACTGGTCCCCATCTCATACATCCTACCCACCCCCAATCTCCAAATGGATGTCCCCACTCTTCTAACCCAACCTTACCAGATCTTTTTACTTCCTAGTGCCTCAATTCTCTCAAGGTTTATTTGCATATTCTGTCACTGAGGCCAGACCAGGCAGTCATCTGCAGTATAGGTGTTGGGGGCCTCATATCAGCTGGTGTATGCTGCCTGGTTGGTGGCTTGGTGTCTGAGAGATTTTGGGTATCCAGATCATTTGAGACTTTTGGTCTTCCCATGAGGCTTCCTTCTTCCTCATTTTTCCCAGTTTTTCTCCAATTCAACCACAGGGACCCTGGCTTCCATCTGTTGGTTAGTATCTGCATCTGACTCAGTTGCTTGCTGGACCTCTCTGAGGACGGCCATGCAAGGCTTCTATCTGCAAGCACACCACAGCATCACTAACAGTGTCAGGCCCGGTGGCCTACACTTGAGCTGGATCAAAATTTGGTCCTGTCACTAGACCTCCTTTCTCTCATGTTCTCCTCCATTTTTGTCCTTGCATTTCCTTCCAAGAGGAACAATTCTGTCAGAGTTTTGACTGTGGGATGGCAACCCTATCCTTCCTCTTGATGTCTTGTTCATCCACTGGAGATAGACTCTACAAGTTGCCCATCCTCACTGTAGAGCATTTCATCCAAGGTTTCTCCCTTTGAGTCCTGAGAGCCTTAGGTACATTCTAGAGGGTCCTCCCACCTCCTAACTCCCTAGGTTGCCCATTTCCATCCATTCTTTCAGCTTGTCTTCAAGGCTTCAGTCATGTTTCTGCCCTAATACCTGATCATGTTCCCCCTTCCCCTCCCAATCCTCACTCCCACCTACATCCCTCCCTCTCTCTGCCTCCCATGATTGCATTCTTCTCCTTTCCAAGTGGAATTGAAATATCCTCACTTGGGTGTTTGGGCTTATTAATCTTGAGTTCTGTGGATTATATCCTGGGTAATCTGTGCATTTTGGGATAATATCCACTTATTAGTAATTATGTATAATTACGTACTTTTGTGTTCGAGTTACCTTACTCAGGCTGATATTTTCTAATTCCATCTATTTACCTGCAAAACTCATGATGTCCACATTCTTAATAGCTGAGTAGTATTCCATTGTGTAAATGAACCATTATTTCTATATCCATTCTTCTCTTGTGAGACATCTGTGTTGTTTCAAACTCTGGATATCACAAACAAGTTGACTATTGACATAATGGAATATATGCCTCTGTGGCATGGTGGGAGCCATCTTTTGGCCATAAGTCCAAGAGTGGATTAGCTGGATCTTCAGGTCGATTAATTTCCAATTTTCTGAGGAACCTCCAGATTGAATTCCAGAATGGTTGTACTAGTTAGTAATTCCACCATCAATGGAGGACTGTTCCTCTTTTTCCACATTTTTGTCAGCCTGTGTTGTCACCTGAGGTTTTGATCTTAGCCATTCTGATTGGTGTAAGGTGGAATTTCAGGGTTGTTTCAATTTGTATTTCCCTGATCACTAAAGACTTTGAACATTTCTTTAAGTGTTTCTCAGGCATTTGAGATTCATCTGTTGTGAATTCTCTCTTTAGCTCTTTTCTTAAAAGATTAATTTATTTTTTACACTTCATATTTTATTTGCCCCCATGCTATCTACCCTCCCACTGTTCCATATCCCAAACCTCCTCCCTACCCCTCCTGTCTCCATGTGAATGTCCCCACCCCAACCCCACCTGACCTCTTGTTTCTCTGAGTCCTCCAGTCTCTTGAGGGTTAGGTACATCATCTCTGAATGAACACAGACCTGGAAGTCCTCTACTGTATTTATATTGTGAGCCTCATATCAGATGGTGTATGGTGTCTGTTTGGTGGCACAGTGTTTGAGAGATCTCATGGGTCTAGATTAATTGAGCATGCTGGGCCCCCTATAGGTACCTTTTTGTGAGTGCTCAATAGCCTCACTAATATTGTCAGGCCTTGGGACCTCCCCTTGAGCTGGTTCCCACTTTGGGCCTGTTGCTGGAGTGCCTTTTCTTCAAGCTCCACTCCATTTCCATCCCTGTAATTCTTTCAGAATTCTTTCAGACAGGAATAATTATGGGTCAGAGTTGTGACTATGAGATGGCAACCCCATCCCTCACTTGATGCCCTGTCATCCTGCTGGTGGTGGGCTCTACAAATTCTTTCTTTCTGCTGTAAGGCATTTCATTTAAGGTCCCTTCCCTTTGAGTCCTGAGAGTCTCTCACTTCCCAGGTCTCTGGTACATTCTGGATGGTTCCCTCCAACCTCCCATTTCCTGAGGTTGCCTGTTTATATTCTTCCTGCTGGACCTCATGGCTTCAGTCCTTTTCCCTCAAACAATACCAGAATGGTTTCCCCACTTTCCCCCTGAATCCCCTACGTCTGTCCAGTTTCCTTCCCAGGTCACTGGGTCCCTCCCTACTTGTGATTGCTTTCTTCTCCCTCCCAAGTGGGACTGAGGCGCCCTCACTTGGACACTTCAGGTTATTGACCTTATTGAGTTCTATGGAATGTATCTTGGGTATTCTGTAATTTTTTTCCTAATATCCACTTATTAATGAGTACATATCATGCATGTCCTTGTGCATCTGAGTCACCTCTCTCAGGATATTTTCTAGTTCTACCCATTTGCCTGCAAAACTCTGGATGTCCTCAATCTTAATAGCTGAGTAGTATTCCATTGTGTAAATTAACTACATTTCCTTATGCATTATTCTGTCTTGAGGCATCCTGATTTTTCCCAGTTTTTGGCTATCACAAATAAGGCCAGTATAAACATAGTGTAACATGTGCCCCTGTGGCATAGTGGCCATATTTTGAGCATATGCCCAAGAGTGGAATAGCTGAGACTTCAGATAGATCTATTTCCAATTTTCTGAGGAAACTTCATATTGATTTCCAGAGTGGTTGTACCAGTTTGCAATCCCACCAGAAACGGAGGAGTGTTCCTCTTCTTCACATACTCTCCAACATGTGTTGTCACCTGAGGTTTTGAATCTATCCATTCTGATTGGTGTAAAGTGAAATCTCAGGATTGTTTTGAATTGCATTTCTCTGATCACTAAGGATTTCAAACATTTCTTTAGGTGCTTCTTGGCCATTTGAGATTCCTCAGTTTTGAAACCTTGGCTTAGTTCTATACCCCATTTTTTGATTGGGTTATTTACATTTTTGTGGTTAGCTTCTTGGTTCTTTATATATTTTAGATATTAACCCTCTATCATATGTGTGGTAGATTTTTTCCAATCTGTAGGTTATCAATTTGTCTTATTGACTATTTACTTTGCCTTACAGAACCTTTCAAGTTTCATGAGGTCCCATTTATCAATTCTTGATCTTAGAGTATGAGTAATTGGAGTTCTGTTTAAGAAATTTTCCCCTGCGCCAATGAGTTCAAGGTTCCTTCCTAGTTTCTCTTCTATTAGATGCAGTGTATCTGATTTTATGTTGATGTCCATGATCCACTTGGACTGGAGCTTTGTATATAAGATAACAAATATCGGCGTATTTTCATTTTTTGACATAGAGACAGCCAGTTATACCAACACAATTTTTTAAAGATGCTTTCTTTTTTCCATTGTATATTTTTAGTGACCAAAGGTCAAGTGTTCATAAGTGTGTGGTTTTATGTCTGAGCCTTCAATTCTTTTTTTTTTTTTAATTTTCAAATATTTTATTGCATAACCTGTCATGGCACAATAAGGAGTAATAGAAAACATTATTCCCAGTTCTTTAACTACATCCTGAAAAACATGTATATGTATTTGTATATTTGTATCAATACCCCACCCCTAACCTCTAATTCCTCTACCTGATGTAGGTCTTTTGCTTAAAGCAGGAAACTATTCTCGTAAGTAAGAAAACATATGTGGAAGCTAAATGAAATGTTGGTTAGAGTAGCTGGGAACAGTTTTTCTGTGGAACCAAATGGAAGGGTTAAGTCTAGCCAAGGCAGGGGAATCAGTTGGGGTCCATCAAGGGGAGGAGTACAGTGTATAAAAAGGCAGCATCCTGAAGGTCTGCCTATGTATACTTGGTCCTTCAGGAGATGGTCTTTGCCTCAGGAAGGAAGGCTTCCCAACATTTTTCCAGTGGCTGCTGGGAATGTAGGAGTGTCTCCATGGACTTGACCATGTGGTTTTTGAAGTTCTTACATATCTCTTTCTCAAATTGCGTCACTTCCTTTTGGACAACTCTTGAAATCCTTTCAAAGTCCCTTTCATACTAAGTCACCTGAGATTCCCACTCTGTAATCTCATCCTGAGCCTGCTGCAGTTTGTCAGGCTTGTTGGCCCACATCAGCTGAACCTCAGACTCCTGCTTCTTCTGCAGCACGGCTTGAGCATCCTGCCATTGCTGCTATGCCTTCATACACTGGTTGAAAGCAGCTTGGACAATGATTATGAGGTGAATATATTCACTCAGGGGTTCAGCAAGGAGGAGGAAGTCATTGTTGGTCTGTTCCTGGTGGAACTGCTCAATTTTTTCCTCTACCTCAGCCAGTTGGGAGAGTACTCTACACGGTCCTCTGTTGTTCTTAGAGCTCCCAAGCATGGCTAGATTCGGGGCTGTGTTCGGGGCTAGTTCTTTCCTATGGTTGGCTAGCATCTCCATCACAGCATGTGGCTTTTTTAGGTGCTGCTCCTTACACTGTACCTCCTGGAACTTCTAGAACCAAATGTCTGATTCATTCATCTTGACAGTCATTTTCCTGACTGCATCTGTAGCTTGTTGAACATCTTAAGGAGAACTTCACCACTCAAAGCCTGTGTGCCCACACCTTGAGGCACCTCCAAAAACTCACTGACATCTGGGTCCTGTAACATGGTAGGATGATTCTTTGAAGGTTTCTTTCCAAAGCAACCCTCTGTTTCTCCAAAGGTTCTGCAGAAAAAGTCTCTTTCTTCCCAACTTTCACTTTGTCATTCCTAATTAGGCTTGTCTCAAGTAGAGGATGCACAATGAAACGATTCTAGTTGTTCTTCTCTGAAAGGTTCTCATAAGATCCAGAAAGTCACTGAATCTTCTTTTCACTGCAAACTACCTACTTCTGAACATCGATAAGCTCATCTGTGTGGTGACTTTATAGGCCACATAGACATTTGCACCATTCCCGATCTCAGGATCAGTGATACCAACTGTCAAATCAACTGATCCTCCTGTTCTTCTTCTTCCAGCTCCTCATAGCTTGCCTGTGGCTTAGGAGAATTTGTGGCTTCTTGTGGAGGATGAGATATAAGTGTTTTGCCTGGTGTTGTCTTCTGGTTATTCTGTGTGTTGTCCCACTGTGGCATAGGTTCAGAGGTTCAGTCTATTATGATCAAGGCAGGAACATGGTGGCATCCAGGCAGGCATGATGCAGGAGAAGCTGAGAGTTCATTTGAAGGCTGCTAGCAGAATACTCCTAGAACTTCAATTCTATTCCATTGATCAACTTGTCTGTCTCTGTACCAATAGCATGCAGTTTTTATCACTATTGATCTGTAGTATAGAATAAGGTCAGGGATGGTGATTCACCCAGAAGTGCTTTTATTGTTAAGAATTGTTTTTGTGCCGAGCAGTGGTGGTGCACGCCTTTAATCCCAGCACTTGGGAGGCAGAGGCAGGTGGATTGATGAGTTCAAGGACAGCCTGGTCTACAGAGTGAGTTGCAGGACAGCTAGGGCTATACAGAGAAACCCTGTCTCAAAAAAAGAAAAAACAAAACAAAACAAAAAAAGAAAAGAAAAAGAATAAAAAGAATTGTGTTTGCTATTCTGGGTTTTGGTTTTCCATAGGATTTTGAGGATTGCTCTTTCCATGCCTGAAGACTTGTGTTGGGATTTTAATGGGAATTGCATTGAACCTGTAGATTGCTTCTGGAAGAATGGCCATTTGTTATATGTTATTTCTGCCAATCCATAAGCATGGGAGATATCTCCATTTTTCTGAGGTCCTCTTCAATTTCTTTCTTCACAGACTTGAAGTTCTTGTCATATAGATCTTTCATTTGTTTGGTTAGAGTTATACCAAGGTATTTTATATTATTTGTGACTCTTGTGAAAGGTGTTGTTTCCCTAATTTCTTTCTCAGCCTATTTCTCATTTTTATCAAGGAAGGCTACTGATTTCTTTGAGTTAATTTTATATCCAGCCACTTTGCTGAAGTTGTTTATCAGCTGTAGAAGTTCTCTGGTAGAATTTTTGAGGCTGCTGATTTATAATTTCATATCATTTGCAAATAGTGATACCTTGACTTGTTCTTTGCCAATTTGTATCCCCTGATCTCCTTTTGTTGTCTTATTGCTCTAGCCTAGCAAGCCTTTGGAGTAATATATTGAGTAGATATAGTAAGAATGGGCTTCCTTGTCTTGTACTTGATTTTAATGGGATTGCTTCAAGTTTCTCTACATTTAATTTGATATTGGCTGTTGGTTTGCTGTATATTGCTTTTACTATGTATAGGTATGATCCTTGAATTACTAATCTCTCCTAATTTTTTTTGACGTGAATGCAAGTTGTATTTTGTCAAATGTTTTTTTCAGCATCTAAGGAGATGATCTTGTGATTTTTTTTCTTTGAGTTTGTTTATATAGTGGTTTATGTTAATGGATTTTCATATATTGAATCAACCCTGTACCTCTGGGATGAAGCCTACTTGATCATGGTGAATGATGATTTTGATGTGTTCTTGGATTCCATTTGTGAGAATGTTATTGACTATTTTTGCATTGATATTCATAAATCATAACCATGAAATTGGTCCCCCCATACTATGATACCTACTTGCTGGTTACCTCTCCACAACCTCTCATCTCACATTTGCCCTTCTCATCCCTTTTACCTGTATAAGAATGCTCCCCTACCCAGACTCTTCAGCCCTACTGCTCCAGTAGTCTCCTACTCTGGGACATCAAACACCTCTGGGACCAAGGGCCTTCCCTCACATTGCGGTCAGGCAAGACCATCCTCTGCTACATATGTATCTGGAGCCATGGGTCCCTCCAGGCACATTCCTTGGTTGGTGGTCTAGACTTTGGGAAAACTGGGTAGTCAGGCCAGCTTTGTTGTTCTTCCAATAGGATTGCAATCCACACCACTCCTCCAGTCCTTCTGCCAGCTCCCCGACCAGTTTACCTGAGTTCAGTCTGATAGTTGGTTCCAAACATCCATATCTACATTGGTCAGTTGTTGGCTGGACCTCCTCAGGATCTGCCATACTTGGCTCCTTTTCACAAGTGCTTCTTGACCACTATAACAGTGTTGGGTTTGCAGACATGATGTATCCCAAGTGGGGCTATTCCCGGTTGACCCTCCCTTCAGTCTCTAGTCCATTTCTGTCCCTGATCTTCCTTTGGACAGGAACATTTCTAGGTGAAAAAGCTTTGAGATGAGTGGGTGGCTCCATTCCCCTTCCAGGGACCATGCCTATCTACTGGAGGTGGTTTCCACAGGTTCTATCTCCCCCTTCTCTTTGCATTATGGCTGAAGTCAATCCTGGTGGGTCCTGGGATCCTCACGTTTCTCTGGTCTCCTGGACCCTCCAGTGGTTATTCCCAGTTCCTCATCTCCCTTGCTATCTATTTTTATTCAATTCCTGACCCTCTGTTCCTTTCTTACATCTCCTCTAGTATTTGATGCTGCGAACCTTATTTCAGCCTCCTCCTTTCACCCTCTCTTTTCTACCTGAAGCGTCCACCTCCTGATCTTTCTTACTAATATGTTTTATATGGTCTGCAGATTGTATCAAAGGAATTGTGAGCTTATTAGTGTGTTTATTTGTTGAAAATGGTGTATTTTTCTTGGATGGTTTTAGCTCTTTGGCAAGATCAAATCACCATACGTGTGTGTTTATTTCTGGCACTTCAATATTTTTTTGATTCATTTTGTTATTGGATATATTCTTTATTTACATTTCAAATGTTTTTCCTTTTCTAGATCTCCATTACAAGAACCCCCTATATCCTCATCCACCCACTCTTCTCTTCCCTTCCTGGCATTTTCTTAAACTGGGGAATCAAATACTGTCAGGCCCAAGGGCCTCTCCCCTGACTGATGTTCAACAAGGTTATCCCTCTGCGACATATGCAACAAGAGGCATGGGTCCCTCCATTTTTAATCTTTAGTTGGTGGTCCAGTCTCTGATAGCTCTGGGAGTATCTGGCCAGTTAACACTTTTGCTCCCTCCATGGGACTGGAAACCCTCTCACTTACTTCAGTCCCTTCTCCAACTCCTCCACTGGGGACTCCATGCTGAGTCCAATGGTCGGCTTTGAGTATCTACCTCTGTATTTGTCAGGCTCTAGCAGAGCCTCACAAGAGACAGCCATACCAAGCTTCCATCAGCAAGAAATTCCTGACATGCACAGTAGTATCTAGGTTTGGTGGCTCTATATGGGATGGATCCCAAGGTGTGGCAGTCTCTGGATAGCCTTTCTTTCAATCTCTGCTCCACGTTGTCTCCATATTTTGTTCACCCTACTAAGAAGCACTGAAGCATCCACATTTTGGTCTTCCTTCTTCTTGGGCTTCATATGGACTGTGAATTGAGTCTCAGATATTCCAAACTTTTGGTCTAATATCCACTTATCCATGAGTACATACCATGTGAGTTCTTTTGTGATTGAGTTACCTCACTCAGGATGATATTTTCAAGTTCCATCCATTTTCTTGCAAATTTCATGAATTTATTGTTTTTTCTTTTTTTATTAGATATTTTCTTTATTTACATGTAAATTTCTCCTTTCCCAGTTTCCCCTCCAAAAAACAAAGAAACAAACAAAAACAACAAAAACAAACCCCTGTTGTCTCCTCCCTCTACTTACCAACCCACCCTCTCCACTTATTGGCCCTGGTATTCCCCTACACTGGGGCACAGAACCTTCACAAGGCTGAGGTCCTCTCCTCCTACTGATGACCAACTTGGCCATCCTCTGATACATATACTGCTAGAGGCATAGTCCCACGATGGGTACTCTTTGTTTGCTGGTTTAGTCCCACCAAACAATAAATTCATGAAATTCTTAGGTAAATGGATGGATCTGGAGAATATCATCCTGAGTGAGGGAACCCAATCACAAAAGAACAAACACAGTGTGCACTGTCTAATAAGTGGTTATTAGCCCAGAAGATTGGAATACAGGAAGAATTTATTGTTTTTAATACTTGAGTAGTATCCCATTGCATAAATGTGCCACATTTTCTGTATCCTTCCATCTGTTTAGGTACATCTGGGTTGTCTCCAGATTCTGGCTATTATAAATATGACTCCTATGAACACAGTGGAACATGTGTTCTTATTACATGTTGGAGCATCTTCTAGGTATATACCCAGGAGTGTTATAGCTGGGTCCTCAGGTAGTACTATGTCCAGGTTTTTGAGGAACCACCAAACTGATTTCCAGAACGGTTTTACTTGCTTGCAGTCCCACCAGCAATGGAGGCATGCTCCTCTTTTCCACATCCTTGCCACCATCTGCTATCACCAGAGTTTTAGCCATTCCAACTGGTGTGAGGTAGAATCTGAGGCTATCGAGTGACTGTCCACATGGAGATACATCCAATATACAATTACCAAACCCAGACACTATTTTGGATACCAACAAGTACTTGCTGACAGGAGCCTGATATATCTGTCTCCTGAGAGGCTCTGCCAGTGCCTGACAAATACAGAAGTGGATGCTCACAGCGACTGAGCACAAAGTCCCAAATGAAGGACCTAGAGAAAGGACCCAAGGAGCTGAAGGGTTTGCAGCCCTATTTAAGGAACAACAATATGAACTAACTAGTACCCTCAGAGTTCCTAGGGACTAAACCACCACCCAAAGAGTACACATGGTGGTACTCAATGCTCCAGCCTCACATGTAGCAGAGGATGTCCTTGTGTGATATCAAGGAGAGGAGAGTCCCTTGGTCCTGTGAAGGATTGTTGCCCCAGTGCAAGGGAATGCCAGAACAGGGAAGCAGGAGTGGGTGTGTTAGTGATCAGGGGGAGAGGGTATGACATGGGATTTTTGGATGTGAAATGAAGAAAGGGTATAAAATTTGAAATGTAAATAAAGAAAATATCTAATAAAAAAGACATAATAAAATCCTTGTTCCAGATTTTAATGGAACTGCTTTAATTTTCTCTCCAT
The DNA here is from genome assembly GCF_008632895.1 of Mastomys coucha. NCBI lineage: Eukaryota > Metazoa > Chordata > Mammalia > Rodentia > Muridae > Mastomys > Mastomys coucha. Next base: position 5,130,696 of record NW_022196910.1, on the reverse strand, counting down.
TTAATTAGATGTTGGCTATTGGCTTGCTGTTTATTGCCTTTGCTGTATTTAGGTATGTGCCTTGTATCCATGATCTATACAAGACTTAAAATGAAGCAGTGGAAAACAGTTTTAGAAGGTAAACCCCACAAATTAGAACACAAAGTCTATAAATTAGACATTCTATCTTGAATTCTGGCACCAAGACTCAATCTTTTACATTATATTATTCAAATTAATTCAGTCATTTATCCTATGTTTTAATGTAATTAGAGTTTAAATTTAGTAGCATAAAAAGATCTCCTTCCCATAAGGGAATTCCAGTGTTCTTTCTCAATCACAGTGTTTGGTGCCCTGGTTTACCAAGAAAGAATCACTTGCTATTTCTGAAGAATTTTTATTTTTTATTAGATATTTTCTTTATTTACATGTCATATGATATCTCCTTTCCCAGTTTCCCTTCTGAAAATAATAAAATAAAATAAAAACAGAAAACAAAAAATAAAAAAAGCTAAAACTAAAACAAACAAACAAAAACCCTGTTCCCTCCCTCCTCCCCCTACTTACCAACCCACCCTCTTTCACATCCTGGCCCTGGCATTCCCCTACACTGAGGCATAGAACCTTCATAGGGTCAAGGGCCTCTCCTCTCATTGATGACCGACTTGGCCATCTTTTGCTACATATGCTGCTAGAGGCATGAGTCCCACGATGGGTACTCTTTGTTTGGTGGTTTAGTCCCTGGGAACTCTGAGGGTACTAGTTAGTTCATATTGTTGTTTGTCATAAGTGGCTGCAAACCTTTCAGCTCCTAGAGTCCTTTCTCTAGCTCCTTCATTGGGGACCCTGTACTCAGTCCAATGGATGGCTGTGATCCTCTACTTCTGTATTAGTTGGGCACTGTCACACTCTCTCAGGAGACAGCTATATCAAGCTCCTATCATTTAGCACTTGTTGGTATCCACAATAATGTCTGGGTTTGACGATTGAATATGGGAAGGGTTTTTCCTCCTACTCTGTCTTTTTAGCTGTACCTAAAGTAAGTCAACCAGGATTAGTATATGAATTTTTGAACTGATATTAAGAAAATGGCACAAGTCATTTATTTTTTCATCCTTGATGAAGACAACTATTAGCCTTTACTGTGCTGACTAGGGCTGCTGAACATCCTGGGATTCTCCATCCAGATATTTAGGAGCAGACAAATAGCAGTCAAGTCAGTGCTTTCTAAAGGTACTGGCCTTGTGGCTAAAACCAGATCATATATTTAAACACTTCTATGCTTTATTATTGAATATAGATTGTCCATAATACAGATTCTTCTTTATTTATCAGCCCAATCTCTATTAACTCTTGACAACTGAAAGCTTACTTAGCTCATATCCCACAAAGGAAAGACTGCCTACATATAACCTGCAGTTAATTTTTGTTTTTCCATTTGGAATCGTTTCATTTATTGGGTAAAATCTATATGTGATTTGGAGAAACAAACGAAGAGAAAATCTATTTTGTGGATAGTAATTTTGTCCTTAAATAAAACAGATCTGTGTCAAAAAAAAAATGAAGGGGTGTTGGATTTCATTAAAGGCTTTCCAGCATCTTATAAGATTATCAATCATTTTTTTCAATTTGTTTTATAGTGAATTACATTGATGGATTTTCATATATTGATCCACCACTACATCCCTGGATGAAGGCTATTTGATTATGGTGGATGATGTTTTAGATGTGCTCTTGGATTCTGTTGGCAAATATTTTACGGAGCACTTTTACATCAATATTCATAAGTGAGATTAGTCTGAAATTCTTTCTTTGTTGATTTTTTTTTTTTTTGGTTAAGGTATCAGTGTGACTCTGACCTCATAGAATGAATTTAACAATGTTATTTCTGTTTCTATTTTGTGAAATAGTTTGAGGGACATTTGTATTAGCACTTATTTGAAAGTTTGGCAGAATACTGTGATAAAACAAACCATCTGTTCCTGGCCTGGCTTTGGTTGGGGGAATTTTAATGACTGCTTCTGTTTCCTTGGGTGTTATAGGACTGCTTATGTAGTTTACCTGATCTTGATTTAACTTTGGTAAGAGGTTTCTATGTAGAAAATCATCTATTTTATTTAGATTTTCTAATTTGGTGGGGTACAAGATGTAGAAGTAAGACCTATTGAGTTTCTTAATTTCCACAGTTTCTTTTGTTATCTCTCCCTTTTCATTTCTGATTTTATTAATTTGGATACTGTCTCTGTGCCTTTTAGTTAGCTTAGACAAGGCCTGGTCTATTGTTTTGATTTTCTCAATGAACCCACTCTTTGTTTTGTTGAGTCTTTGTATTGTTCTCTTTGTTCCTATTTGACTGATTTCAGTCCTTATATTATATCCTCCTATCTATTATTTGTTAGTATATTTCCTTCTTTTTCAAGAGATTTCAGGTGTACTTTTAAAGTATTAGTATGAGAACTCTCTAATTTCTCTGTGAATGCATTTAGTGGTGTAAACTTTACTCTTAACAGTACTTTCATTGTGTCCAATATTTTTGGGTATGTTGGGTCTTAATTTTCACTGAAGTTGAGAAACTCTTTAACTTATTTCTTCTTTGATAAATTTGTCATTGAGTGTAAAGTTGTTCAATTTCCATGAGGTTGTATGCTTTCTGTTGTTTCTGTCCAGCATTAAAGTTGGGTTAAACTTCAGTAATCTGATAAGATGCAAGGGGTTATATTCAAGCTTCTTGTATCTGTTGAGGCTTGATTTGTGATGGCGTTCTGTTGAGATATGGACTTCTGATAATGCGTTGTGATGCTAAATATTGCCCCCAAGGCCTGGTTGCCTACAGAGATGAGAGATTGCTAAAGTAGACCCAAGAGATTCTATGCAACCTTGCCTCTCAAATTATCCATGATTGGTGAATAAAGATGCCTACAGCAGAAGAGAGATAGGCCAGGTATTTGGGTTCCTGGTTTTGGGGGTCTGAAGAGAGATCATGAGAAGGATAGAAAAAAGTTGTTAAGAGGACAACATGACATGGGGTAGGAATAAAATTGACCATGAGAGCTGGTCAATTGGATCTAAGATATGTCCAGATGGAACATAATAAATTGTAACTCAGGGTTATTGGTGGGAAAGTAAATTCTAACAACTTAGTGGGTAGATACTACCTAGCTCTAGTGCTATAAAGGTTTATTATGAAACTAAAGGTTGTGGTGCTTCATATATCCTGCAATCAAAATCATAGAGAATAACATGAATTAAGGTGTCAATGATACCTTAAGCAGCTGCTTTCCTTGAATATGGGCTCCCATGTGGAAACTGGTGACTGCTCAGCCTAGTAAATGGCACATGGCTCAAAGTCAAAAACCTTCAGCAAATGAAAGGTGATCTGAATGAAGTCAAATAAAGAGAAGAATATTAAATTAATTTGTATAAAGAGAGCAGGGAATGTAGGATATTTAATCCTACATTTATAGATTTTAATCTCCAAGAAAGATGAAAGAAATTGATATAAATCTTTTTAAAGGTACATAGATAATAAGTAAGTAAGTAAGTAAGTAAGTAAATAAATAAATAAATAAATAAATAAATAAATCCAGGCCTTTGATCTGAATACTTGGGAGACAAAGGCAGGGTCAGATAGGTTCCTTGTAAGTTTGAGGGTAGCCTAGTCTACAGAACAAATTCAAGTCAGCCTGGGCTATGCAATGGAACCCTCTCTCAATAAATAATATTAAATGATTTATATTGTAAAATGAAGGTAGTCATAAGCAAAATGATTGTAGTAGTATGGTATACCATCTTTAAGACAGGACAAAATAGCACAGGCCTAAAAAGGGGCTGGGGGAGGGGAACTGCCGGGTTGAATCAATCCATACATTTATTGTCCTCAGAATGTTGAACCAAGGTATGCTGCTGGGCAGAGAGGCTCTAGGTTCTTGTTAACAGGAAAAAAGAAAAAAGGCTTTGGAATTTTCCAAAGTAATAAAGATCAGATTTAATAGATGGAGATCCCCTGAAGATCTCAGTTGCAGACAGGAGAAAATTAAAAGAACCAAATGTACTAGTAATGTATATTGCTAAACCCTACTTTGAAAGAGCTCTGAAACTGACTGGGTCAGACACGTATACCCAGCCAGAACTTTGGCTTACATGGCTGATAAATCTTGTTGGTACAGAATTCTCATGACTAATTACATATCATCTTTTCATATGAATAGAGATTTATATTACAGTTTGAATATATGATCAAACAACTTTCTAAAGAAAAGACAGCTGTAGTTCAAGTCACAGGATTTTTTTATGTTTCTCTAGAATGAGAATTGCAAGACCAATAGTTAGCAAACTGGATGTCTTGAGTTGTCTTTTAATTCATGGGTAGAATTCAGAGATCAAATAAGTAATTTATTAATTTTCACTATGACAAAATATCTCATATAGAGGGATCTATTTTGATGAATTCTGAAAATAATTTCATCTTTAAAGATCTCTTCTATGCCTATGGGTGGATTGCCTGCCTCACTGGAGGAAAACCATGAGAGAAGAGGAATAGGCAGGAGGTGGAGAGACCACTCAGTGGTAAAGCAGACTGGCTACTCTGCCAGAGGACGCAAGTTTGATTCTCAGCACCCATGTCAAGTGACTCACAATCACCTATAACTCTAGACAGATTTTAAGCAGAAATATGTAGGGAACATAATATAAATATTACTTCAGTTGATTTGAATATTTCATGTGTACAACATTCTCCATAATGTTACTGTGTTTTCCTTTAGAATACCAACATGGAAGTACGAGTTTATTTTTATCCTGCTTTTTGCTACTGATGAGATTAACAAGAACCCCTACCTTTTACCCAACATGTCTTTGATATTTTCCTTCCCTGTTGGCATGTGCTTTGATACATTGAAAATAATTGATGAACTAAGTTTACCACAAAACAATTATCAAAGATTTCTTAATTATTTATGTGGATTGTCTGGATGTAATATAGGACTTACAGGACCGTCATGGACTATATCTTTAAAACTGGCAATCTTCTCCAGTTCTCCAAAGGTGAGGTTCTCTGGAAAAAGAAGAGTTAACATTTGGTCTATGCCAATCCCATGTTTCTACAGAGAATGAATAGGAAACAGAACTTTGGATGTGCTGATCTTTATATTCTAAAGGATTAAAGAAGTAAATATTGACAGGACAGTGATATTTCCTTGTATCACAAGAATGAATGAACTGGAAAAATAAGCAAAAGTTTTGTTGCACATTGAGGTTGTCATAACTATTATAGAATCTAATAGGAGTAATAAAAAACATTTACAAGGTCAACTTATTGTCCTATGTAAGAGTTCTGGAAGGTGAGTAACACAGCTCATATCTGAGAAAGGACTTCAAGCCAATCATATTTCTCACATTGGTTCCTCTGTTCTTCATCCTTCAGATTTTCTTTGGACCATTTCATCCTATCCTGAGTGACAATGTCCAGTTTCCCCATGTCTACCCAATAGCACACAAGGATACATGTTTAGCCCATGCCATGGTCTCTTTAATGGTTTATTTTACATGGACCTGGATAGGGTTACTCATTTTGGATAATGACCAGGGAACTCAGTTCCTCTCAGATTTAAGAGAAGAGATGCATAGTAATGGAGTCTGTTTAGCTTTTGTGAATATGATCCCTGAAAGCATGAAGATATATATGATCAGGGCTATAATATATGATACTCACATCATAACATCGTCAGCTAAGGTTGTTATCATTTATGGTGAAATGAACTCTACCCTAGAAGTAAGCTTCAGAAAATGGGTATATCTAGGTGTACAGAGAATATGGGTCACCACCTCACAATGGGATGTCATCACAAGTAAAAGAGATTTCAGTCTTGGTGCCTTCCATGGGACTGTCACTTTTGCACACCATCATGTTGAGATTTCTAAATTTAGAAACTTTGTGGAAACAATGAACACTTCCAAATACCCAGTAGATATCTCTCAAATGAGGCAGAAGTGGAATTATTTTAATTGTTCAGTTTCCAATACCAACTATAGCTCAATGAGTCATTATTCTTTCAACACATCAACATTGGAATGGTTATCCCAGCATAATTTTGACATGGTCCTAAGTGAAGAAGGTTACAATTTATATAATGCTGTGTATGCTGCGGCCCACACTTACCATGAAGCCATCCTTCAACAAGCAGAGTCTCAGGAAAGAGAAGATCCCATAGGAGTGTTCAGTGATTGTCAGAAGGTAAAGTATCATACTTTCTATCATACTTAACTTAATGACATTTTTAAATGCCCCAAGAAATGCTGCTATAAATTTGTCAAGAGACTTCTCTCAATACAAGGATTTCCTTCCTTCCTTCCTTCCTTCCTTCCTTCCTTCCTTCCTTCCTCCCTTCCTTCCTTCCTTCCTTCCTTTCTTTCTTTTTTTTTGAGACAGGGTTTCTCTGTGTAGCCCTGGCTGTCCTGGAACTCACTCTGTAGACCAGGCTGGCCTCAAGCTCAGAATTCTGCCTGTGTCTGCCTCCCAAGTGCTGGGATTAAAGGTGTGCACCACCACTGCCCGGCTCAATACAAGGATTTCTATATCTTAAAACTCCCTAACATAATTTTTTTGTGGCTAAATAGACTGGACAACATTAACATTCAATCTATGCCAACAGTTTTGTATGAACATCAGTTACTATTGTTAGAATATTTTTCATTATTTTTTTGCCAAATTAGTTTAATATTGGAAATAGTAACTGAAATTTTTATTATAAAATTTTCAAGTGACAACTAGAATTTTTTCTTAAGAAATAGAATCCTCTACTATACACATGCTGCCAGAACAATCAGACCCACCATGTGCAGTCCTTGGTTGGTGGTTGAGACCCTGGGAGCTCTGAGGGTACTAGTTAGTTTATATTGTTGTTCATCCTAAGGGGCTGCAAACCCCTCAGCTCCATAGGTCCTTTCTCTAACTCCTTCATTGGGGACCCTGTACTCAGTTCAATGGATGGCTGTGAGCCTCTACATCTGTATTAGTCAGGTACTGTCAGAGTCTCTCAGGAGATAGCTATATTTAGGCTGGCTTGCCCTTCCTTCAGTCTCTGCTCCATAGTTAATCTCTGCAAATCCTTCTGTGGGTATTTGTTTCCCCCTTTTCAGAAGTGTATAGTAGAGGATTCAGTCATCAATAGGAGGAGAGGACCTCGGCCCTGTGAAGGTTCTGTGCCCCAGTGTAGGGGAATGCCAGGGCCAATAAGTGGGAGAGGGTGGGGTGCCAGGCATGGGGAGGGGGAAGGCAACAGGGGTTTGTTTTTGTTGTTTTTGTTTGTTTTTTGGAGGGGAAAGTGGGAAAGGAGAAATTTACATGTAAATAAAGAAAAATATCTAAAAAAAAATAAAAAAATAAAAATAAAAAAAGAATATGATCTCTAATCAAGTTAATAAATATAGATTGCATATTTAAAAAAAGAAAGAAATAGAATCCCCATTGGTCAGTGTCATGCATAATTATTTTAAGAAGTGTCAATTAATTATATAGACAATTATATGGCTTTATGTTTTTATTAAATTTATTTTTATATTTATGCTTTATTTCCATGATTTTAAATCCCCCTCTCTTAACAACATCCAGAATCCTCACTCTTTCTCAGTTTTATGGCTTCTCTCTGACTGTTTTCATATAATTAATAGATGTTCACATCTCTGTCATTGTTACTCAGTCATTGGTAAGCATTTGTTCGGTCAATTTCTGTCATGAAAAATATATGAAGTATAAAAGAATTTATTGATCCATAGGTAGGATACCTTCAATACAGTTGCTTTTTCTGTAATATATTGTAAATTATTGGACATTCACAATGTCACTTTGCCTTAGTGGGTGGGCATATGTAATCATCTATTGATACATCTCATTTAGATTGCTTCATTACTGAAGAAGAGGGTATTTACTAATCCTGTTGGAGAACTGGTGAACATGAATCTAAGAAAAAATCTATGTGCAAAATATGACATTTTCAACATTTGGAATTTCCCACAAGGCTTTGGTCTAAAGGTGAAAATAGGAGGTTACTCCCCTAATTTCCCATTGAGTCAACAACTGCACATATCTGAAGATTTGAAGTGGGCTATGGGAGAAACATTGGTGTGTACACTCTAATTTTCATTCTTTTCTGCATGTTTATTTTATAAAATTTTGTGGCATTGTTCATGAGTAAGTGGTAGATAACAATTTCATGTCTTCGACAGACTCAAGCACCCATGTTTGATTGTTCGCAAATTGCTGTGAGTCTAGATCTTGGAGATCCAGTGCATCTGGTTTCCATGGACACTTAAAGGCAATTCCAAATTTCCTCAGACTGCAAAAACATATGTAAAAAATTAAAAATACAATAAAAAGTTTAGCCTTTTAAATTTTATGACTAGTTATAAATTGTGAAATTTTGTTGTTATACACATACATCTTTGTAGGTGAATCATGAATACCATGTAATTTTATTTTATTTTGTTTTTTTCCACAATGTAACTATTTATATTTATTGGTGATTATAATCAGAGTACACTCCCACATATTTTATTTTCTGTTTTTTAATGCACAAACACATGCACACATGCATGCACACACACATACACACACACACCACACACACATGCATACACATACACATGAGTACCAGTGCCTGAAGAGATCACTGGTGTTAGTTCCTCTGGATCTGGAGCTGGAGCTACATGGGGTTGTGAGCCACCATGTAGATGTGAGGAACTTAGCTCAGGTCTTCTGGAAGAGCAGCAAGTACTCTTAACTACTGAGCCATCTCTCTAGTGTCCCACACACTTACTTGGTTTGTTAGCTGTGGGGAACTTGAAGCAATGAACCCTGAGAGACAATGAGGATGCACAGAGTTTTGCTGCTCATACCAGAGCCTTATTTAATGAACCAGCCTGGCTTGGGAAAGAACTGGTTTTAGGACCATGGCACACAATATTTAAGATGAATCTGGAGTGCCTTATAATAGCAGAAAATAAAACCTGTAAAACACATTTAACGAAATAACAGTGAGGGTATGTAAAAAAGAAATAACAACCGACTAAAAACAAAAGAAATCCCTTAACAGCCGAAGCTTAAACACTTGGAGGGACAGAATAAATAAAGAGGAATTTCTGTAACTCACAGTATGAAATAAGTATCCTTGAGTCTATACTGATATTAGAAGTACAAGGTACAGGTGTGGCTCTGACCCTGACTCAAATCAGCTATACAAATACATTTAAGATGATAGGAGAAACTAGAACACAGGCTGGTTATTTGATTCTATGAAGTGATTAACAATAAAGTTTAGAGTATGATAAAATTATGGCTCTGTATTTTTGAAACGTCTTCATTAGAAATATTACTGACATATTTATGGGAGAACAGTATATTTATGTTTGGATTGTTTTTGTTTGGATTGTGTAAATAAATAGATAAAGAAGAAAGGACAAATGTCTATCAAAGGTTTCTGAACATTGATCTTAGCTAATGGTTGGGCTCCACCATAGTCACTAACTGTAATAGATGGGCTGTATCTATACTATGAGTGAGCAACAGAGAAAATGAACCTTGGATATATATATATATATATACATATATATATGTATATATATATATATATCCATACAAATACATATATATGAATTGTATATATGTATATACATGAATAAAATTTATTTAATAATATATTATATTTAACAATTTATTGTTTAGCAATATAATATAAAGCATATTATATA
>NW_022196910.1:5104041-5120584 GCF_008632895.1 Mastomys coucha | reverse complement strand
TAATATCATATGTAATTAATAATATAAGATAATATATTACAATATATATATACACATAAATGAGGTATTTCTGTTACTCACAGTATGAAATAAGTACATATGTGTATATATATGTTATAATATATTATCTTATATTGCTAATTATATATTAATATATGTTGTAATATATTATCTTATATTATTAATTATATATATTAATATACATATATACACATATATACATTCAGTTCTCTCTCTAGAGAACTCTGACTACAGTTTGTATAGGAATTCTTTGAACTAGTTGCTAAGTTTTCAATAAACTAGAATTGGTTTAAGGAATAAAGTCTCAAAATGAAAAGTCCACCCTAGGCATAGGGTTATTTTTCTTATCAGTCTGTATCTCTAGAAAAGATGCGGCCAAACCCCAAAACCACAACACTATCTTCACACTGATTGAGCTATGGCTAACTATTTTTATATTCACAACTATCCTTACATGGTTTTAACTACCACAGTAATCTATTGTATTCTGTGTATGATTCGTGTTTCTTTTTTCTTGTCTCTTTATGGCACTTCTTGTTAAGCAAGATTATCTGTAATTAAATATCTGTCCTCATTTTAGGTTTTTATATGTCAATCTCTGGCCTCACTCCTGGTCCCCATCTCACAGCAGTGTCTTTCTTTCCATCCTCTCTCCTTTCTTCTCAAAGAGTGTGCCCCCCATGGCTATCCCACACAATTTGGTGCATCTAGTCTCTACACAGGTGTATTCTCTCCTACTCAGGCAGCCCTGTTGGGGAATGGATTCCACAGATAGGCATCAGCTTTAGTGTCAGCTTTTTCTCCAGTTGTTTGCTTGCAGCCAACCATAGGAATGAGCATGGAGAACCCAATGGAGTTAGGAGAAGGACTGAAGGAGCTGAAGGAGTTTGCAACTCCATAGGAAGAACAACAATATCAACCAACCAGAGCTCCCAGAGCTCCCAGGGACTAAACCACCATCCATGTAATGGAGGGACCCATAGCTCCAGCTGTATATGGAGCAGAAGATTGGCTTGTCTGGCATCAATGGGACAGGAGGCTGTTGATCCTGTGAAGGCTTGATGCCCCAGTGTAGGGCAATGCTAGGGCAGTGAGGTGGGACTGGGTGGGTGGTTGGGTCAGGGAGCACCCTCATAGAAGCAGGGGGAGGGGAATGAGACAGGTAGTTTGTGGAAGGGACACCAGGAAAGGGGATAACATTTGAAATGTAAATAAATGAAACAACCAATAAAAAATTGCAAAAAGTATATAACATTTCAAAATATGAATAATACAATTATATAACATACAAAAATATTCATAAGCAAAATTGGTCTGTTTTCTTTTTTATTATTTTATTGATTTATATTTCAAATAATGTTCCCTTCCCAGTTCCTCATCCATGAGCACCCCACCCCCTACTCCTTCCCATTCACTCTAAGAGGGTGCTCCCCCACCCACTCCCACCTTCCCCTCTAACATCCCTCTTTGCTAGTGCATCAAGCTTCCATAGGACTAAGTGCATCCTCTTCCCCTAAGGCCACACAAAGCAGTCCTCTTTTACATATGTACTGGGGGCCCCAGACCAGTCCATGTATATTCTTTCGTTAGTGACTTAGTCCCTGGGATCTCTGAGGATTCCAGTTAGTTGATGATGATGTTCTTCCTATGAGGTTACAATCCCCTTCAGCTCCATTAGTCCTTACCCTAACTCTTCCATTTTGGTCCCTGGGCTCAGTTGAATGCTTGGCTGTAAGTATCTGCATGTGTCTTAGGTGCTGGTAGACCCTTCTAGAAGATAGCAATGCCAGTCTCCTGTCTACAAGCACATCATGGCATCAGCAATACTGTTGTGATTTGGTGCCTGCCCATGTAATGGATCCCAGTTGGAGCGGTCTCTGGATGGCCTATCATTCAGTCTCTACTTCATTTTTTGTCCCCTCATTTCCTTTAGACAGGAACAGTTCTGAATTAAAAATTTGAGATGGGTGAATGGTCCCATCCCTCAACTGGGGGCCGTGTCAATGTACTGGAGGTGGTCTCTTCAGGTTCCATCTTCCCACTGTTGGGAATTTTGACTAATGTCATCTCCACTGGGTCTTGGGGGCATCTCACTTCCCTGGTGGCTGGAAATTTCTAGTAGTTACCCCATCTCCCACCCTATGTTGCTATATAGTTCTATGCATTCTCAAAGGCCCTCAGCATTTCTCTCCTGTCTCCCTGTATACCTTACCCTGCCTTCAATTTCACCTCTGCCTATCCTTGTTCCACCCAGGTCCCTCCTTTCTCTGCCTTCCATGATAATTTTGTTCTCCTTTCTACGTGGAACTGATGTATCCACACTTGGATGTTCTTTCTTGTTAAACTTCATATGGTCTGTGAATTGAATCCTGGAACGTTTTGGCTAATATCTACTTTTCAGTGACTAAATACAATGTATGTCCTTTTGGGTCTAGGTTACCTCACTCATGGTGATGTTTTGTAGTTCCATCCATTTGCCTGCAAAATTTGCAAAGTCCTCATTTATAATAGCTAAGTAGTATTCCACATTTTCTTTATCAGTTCTTTGGTTGAGGTATATCTGGTTTGTTTTCAGCTTCTGGATATTATAAATAAGGCTGTTACCAACATAGTGTAGCATGTGTCCTTGTGATGTTGTGGAGCATCTTTTGGGTATTTTCCTAGGAGTTGTATAGCTAAGTTTTTTTTATATATATATATTTTTTTATAGCTAAGTTTTAATGAAGTACTATTTTCAATTTTTTGAGGAACATCAAGGTTAACATAAAGAGTGGTTGCATCAGTTTACAATCTCACCAGTGAAGGAGTTTTCCTCCTTCTGCACATCTTTGTGAGCATCTGCTATCACCTGAGTTTTTGATCTTAGTAATTCTGATTGGTGTAAGGTAGAATCTCAGTTTTGATTTGAATTTCCCCAATGACTAAAGATGTTGAGTACCACGCACACTCATCTACTCGAGTCATATCCGAAATATCGGGGGTAAAAGCCTGATTAGGATTAGAGGCATTAAGGATCCAAAAGGAGTTCTGTGCCTCCTGGATATTCAGACAGTCGCTGGTATCTCCTAACTCAGACATGTTCCAGATTAGTCTTTCCAATCGTCAACACGCCCTCATATTTAGGCATAAAAGTACCCCATAAAATGATTCATAAATGACTAAGATTGGGCATTGTTTCCTGGCCAGCACAACGTTTCCAACCTATCCTAGTTTAATACCACACTGTCCATAACTTGGAATTTCTCTCAAGGAATCTGCCTTGCCAGAGATAGCAACAGAGGTCAAGCACATTCCTTAGGGCAATAGATAGTTCACAATAGTTAGAAATGGTTTTTTTGTTTGTTTGTTTGTTTGTTTTGTTTTGTTTTTTTTCGAGACAGGGTTTCTCTGTATAGAAATGTTTTACATACTAGAGAGTAATGAAGAGCTTCCACTCAAGGACATTAGCTAGAAGTGTTAGATCGGAACCTGCTAGTCATTGCCTCCAGCAGGACCCAAGAGAATTAGCATAGGAATACCAAATTATCCCCAGCTTCCACCCGCTTCACAATTAGATAGGTGATCTTGGTCAGTAAGATCACTGACCTTGATGTGACTGTCACCTGCCTACGTGACTCTTGTCATCTGCCCTGCTTTCTGTATACTATATAAGCCTGCTTTTCACTTGGTGCAGGAGGACTCAGACTCGCATGCAGGACTCGCACTAGAACTTAGATGGATTAGGACTCAGATTCATGCAGTCTGCAGTCCTCCGGGCCCAGAGCGATTGGGCCCAGGGGATGCAGCACCAGTCTAGAGGAGATAGCTGCTGCTTTAGACCCAGTATGTTTTAGATGGCCTCAGATGTACCTTAACTGCTGAGCTGCCAGATTTACCATCTGTCTTTTACAATGACTCTAAAAGTCTGATGCCATTTTTAAAAAATACATTCAGATCCTATACTTCATGTGTCGTCTCTGCCATCATTTCTTCGCCTATGCCTTGTCGACCTGACTAGGACCCCGTTTCTCCTGCGGGTTGAGGGAGGCCCAGATCGGCCAGACTGTGGCAGTTGAGCATATCTTTAGGTACTTCTTGGCCATTAGAGATTCCTCAATCGAAAATTCTCTCTTTAGTTCAATATCCATTTTTTAATTGGGCTATTTGGTTTGTTGGCGTTTAACCTTTTGAGTTCTTTATATATTTTACATATTATTTCTCTGTCTGATGTAGGATTAGGGAAGATCTTTTCATAACCTGCAGGTTGCCATTTTGTCTTACTGAAAGTGTCATTTGCTTTACAGAAGCATTTCTGTTTCATAAGGTCCCATTTGTCAATAGTTGATCTTAGGCTTGAACCATTAGTGTTCTGTCCAGGAAAAGTTCTCCCATGCCAGTGTGTTTGAGGCTATTCCCACTATCTCTTCTATTAGATTCAGTAGATCTGGTTTTATGTGGAGGTCTTTGATCCTCTGGCACTTGAGCTTTGTACAAGGAAATAAATATGGGTCAATTTGCATTTTTCTACATGCAGAATGCCAGTTAGGCCAGCACCATTCTTTGAAGACGATTTCTTTTCCCAGTGTATGGTTTTGCCTTCTTTGTCAAAGATCAAGTGTCAATAGGTGAGGGGTTTACTTCTTGGTCTTTGACTCTCTTCCATTGATCCACCTGTCTATGTCTCTTCCAAAACTGTGTGGTCTTTATGACCATAGGTCTGTATTATAGCTTGAGGTCAGGGGTGGTAATTCCCCCAGAAGTTTTTTATTGTTGAAAATTATTTTCACTGCCCTGTTTTTTTTTTTCTTGTTGTTATTCCTTATGAAGTTTCCAATAGAAAGAATTGCTGTTTCTGTCATTGTGAAGAATTAAGTTGGGATTTTGATGGGGATTATACTGAATCTGTAGATTTGTTTTAGTAAGAAGGCCATTTTTAGTATACACTCTTGCTGATCCATGAGCATGGAAGAACTTTCCATCTCCAGAGGTCTTATTTGATTTATTCCTTGAGAGACTTGAAATTCTTGTCATACAGCTCTTTCACTTGCTTGGTTAGAGTTACACCAACACATTTTATACTATTTGTGGCTGTTGTGAAGGGTACCATTTCCCTACTTTCTTTCTCAGTCTGATTATCATTTATATAAAGGAAGGCTGCTTATTTGTTTGAGTAATTTTATATCCTGCCACTTTGGTAAAGTTGGTTATGAGCTGTAGCTGTACTCTGGTGGAATTTTGGGAGTTGCTTATGTATATTATCATATCACCTGGAAACAGTGGTACCTTCAGTTTTTTTCTCTCTAAGTTCTATCCCCTTGATCTCCTTTTGTTATCTAATTGCTCTCTCTATAACTTCAAGTACTATATTGAATAAATAGGAAAAGAGTAGGCCGCCTTGTCTTGTCCCTGATTTTAGTGGGATTATTTAAATATTCTCTCCATTTAATTAGATGTTGCCTGTTGGTTTGTTTTATACTGCTTTTTCTTATGTTTAGACATGTGCATTTAATTCCTGATCTCTCCAAGAGTTTTAATATAAAGGAGTGTTGTATTTTGTCAAAGACTTTTTTTAGCATCTAATAAGATGATCCAGTGATTTTCTTCTTTGACTTTGTTTATTTAGTTGATCACATTGATGGATTTCTGTGTATTGGACTTTTCCTGTATGCCTGGGGTAAAGCCTAATTGAACAAGATGGATGATTGTTTTGATGTGTTCTTGAATTTCCTTTGAAAGAATTTGATTGAATATTTTTGAATCAATATTTACAAGCAAAATTGGTCTGAAGTTCTCTTTCTTTGTTGGGTCTTTGTGTGGTTTAGGTATTAGAGTAACTGTGTACTCAGAAAATGAATTAGGTAGTTTTCCTTCTCTTTCTATTTGTGGAATAGTTTGAGGAGTATTAGTAATAGGCTTCCTTTGAAGGTCTTGTAGAATTCTGCACTAAACACACCTGTCCCTGGGCTTTTTTTTTGGGGGGGGGAGACTTTTTAAATATTTATTTATTTATTTATTTATTTATTTATTTATTTATTTATTTTACAATGTTCTGCCTGCAGGGCCAGAAGAGGGCACCAGACCTCATTACACATAGTTGTGAGCCACCATGTGCTTCCTGGGAATTGAACTCATGATCTCTGGAAGAGCAGACAGTGCTCTTATCCTCTGAGCCATCTCTCCAGCCCTTGGTTGGGAGACTTTTAATGACTGCCTCTCTTTCCTTTGGGTTTATGGGGCTGATCAGTTAGTTAATTTACCTAATCCTAGTGTAATTTTGGAACATTTTCTGTCTAGAAAATCATCCATTTAATTTAGGGTTTTCAGGTCTGTTAAATATAGGCTTTTGTTGTACGATCGGATGATTTTTTTGAATTTCCTGAGTTTCTGTTGTTATATTTTCCTTTCATTTCTAATTTTGTTTTTGAGTACTGTCTCTGTGCCCCTTAGTTTGGCTAAGAGTTTATCTATCTTGTTGATTTTCTCAAAAAAAAAAAAATCAGCTCTTTGTTTTGTTAATTTTTTGTGCTGTTTTCTTTGTTTCTAATTTCAGCCAAGAATTTGACAATTTCCTGTAGCCTACTCCTCTTGGGTTTATTTGCTTCTATTTGTTCTAGAGTTTTCACATGTGCTATAATGTTGCTAATGTAGGGTCTCTCGAGTTTCTTCATGAAGGTACTCAGTGGTATGAATTTTCTCCTTAGCCTTGCTTTCTTTGTGTCCTGTTACTGTGGGTATGTTGTGCCTTCATTTTCCTTAAGTTCTACAAAGTCTTTAATTTCTTAATTTTTTCCATGACCAAGTTATAGAGTAGAGAGTTATTCAGTTTCCATGAGTATGTAATATTTCTATTGCTTTTGTTGTTATTTAAGACCAGCATTCTTCTGTGGTGATCTGATAGCATATATGGGATTGTTTTAGTCTTCTTATGTCTGTTGGGGTGTGTCTTGTGTCTCATAATAAGGTCA
Source organism: Mastomys coucha (assembly GCF_008632895.1). NCBI lineage: Eukaryota > Metazoa > Chordata > Mammalia > Rodentia > Muridae > Mastomys > Mastomys coucha. The sequence goes on along the minus strand of NW_022196910.1, from coordinate 5,113,619 downwards.
GTTTTTGAGAAGGTCCAATGAGATGCTGAGAAGAAAGTATATTCTTTTGATTTAGAATGAAATTTTCTGTATATATTTGTTAAATCCATTTGGTTTATAATTTCTGTTAGTTTCACTATGTCTCTATTTGGGTTCTGTTTCAATGAACTGTCCCTTGGTGAGAGTGGGGTCTTGAAGGCTTCCGCTATTTCTATGTGAGGTCCAATGTGTATTTTGAGCTTTAATACCCTTGCATTTGGGGCATAGATGTTCAGAATTGAACCTTTATCTTTGTGAATCTTTCCTTTCATGACTATTGATGAGTGTGAAGTGTCCTTCACTATCTCTTTTGATAACTTTAGGTTGAAAGTCTATTGTCATTGAAGTGTGTTTACATTATGCAGCAAAATGCTGGATCCTGCTTGTATATTCAATCTGTTAGTCTGTGTCTTTTTATTTGAGTTCATTGATGTTGAAGGATAGTAAAAGTCAATGGGTGTTAGGAGGATTTTCTTTCTGGTTCAATCTATTTGCTGTTCTGTAGGTTTCTTGTTCATTTATGGACATCTCTTCCTTTAGGTTAAGGAAGTTATCTTCTGTGAGTAGGTTGAAGATGTTTTTTGGCCCTTTTAATTGGGAATCTTCACTCTCTTCTAATCCTATTACTTGTGGGTTTCATCTTTCTATTGTGTCCTGAATTTCATGGATGGGTTTAGCTTAGGAACTTTTTGCACTTTGTATTTTCTTTGACTGTTGTATCAGTATATTCTCTTGTATGTTCTATACCTGAGATTCTCTCTTTTATCTCCTGTATTCTTTTGGTGATGCTTGCATCTGTGACTTCTGATCTCTTTATTAGGTTTTCTGGCACCAGGGTTGTCTCCCCTTGTGTTTTTTTATTGATTCTATTTATTGGATAGTTTTGTTCAATTCCTTCACATGCTTGATTATGTTTTCCTGTATTTATTTAAGGAGTTTATTTATGTCCTCCTTAAAATCCTATGATCAGAAAACTTATGGCTCAGGCTCTAAGATCAACCATTGACAAATGGGACCTTTTGAAATTAAAAGCTTTTGTAAGGGAAAGGACACTCTCAATATGACAATGCAGAATACTACAGTTTGGGAAAAAGATCTTCACTGACCCTACATGTGATTGAGGGCTAATATTCAAAATATATAAATAACTCAAGAAGTTAAACTCAAAAAAAACCAAATAATATATTCAAAAATAGGGTAAAGGGCTAAACAGAGGATTCTCAAGAAAGGAATCATCAGTGGACAAGAAGCATTTAAAGAAATGTTCAATATCCTTAGACGTCAAAGAAATGCAGATCAAAATGACCCTGATATTTCACCTTACACTAAGAAGAATGGCTAAGATAACAAACTCAAGTAATAACACATGCTTGGAAGAATGTGAAGAAAGAGGAACACTTCTCCATTGGTGGTGCAATAGGGAACTGGTCCAACCAATGTGGAAATCAATCTGGCAGTTCCAAAGAAAAGTTGTCTTGATTTGTATTTCCCTGAAGACTAAGGATGTTGAACATTTCTTTAGGTGCTTCTCAGCCATTCCATATTCCTCAGTTGAGAATTCTTTGTTTAACTTTATACCCCATTTTTAAATAGTATTATTTGGTTCTCTAGAGTCTATCTTCTTGAGTTCTTTGTATATATTGGATATTAGCCCTCTATCAGATATAGAATTGGTAAAGATCTTTTCCTAATCTGTTGATTGCTGTTTTCTCCTATTGATAGTGTCCCTTGCCTTACAGTAGCTTTGCAAGTTTGTGAGGTCCCATTTGTCAATTCTTGATCTTAGAATATAAGCTACTGTTATTCTGTTCAGGGAAATTTCCCCTGTGCCCATGTGCTAGAGGCTCTTCCTCACTTTCTTTCCTATGAATTTCAGTGTATCTGGTTTTATATGGAGGTTCTTCATCCACTTGGACTTGAGCTTTGTACAAGGAGATAGAAATGGATTGATGAACATTCTTTTGCATGCTAACCACCAGTTGAGCCAGCACCATATGTTGAAAATCCTGTCTTTTTTCCACTGGATGGTTTTACCTCCTTGGTCAAAGATCAGGTACCATAGTTCTGTGGATTCATTTCTTGTCTTCAAGTATGTTCCATTGATCTACCTGCCTGTCACTGTACCAATACCATGCAGTTTTTATCATAATTGCTCTGTAGTACAACATGTTTAGAGATGGTTATTCCACCAGAAGACCTTTTATTTTTGAGAATAGTTTTTACTATTCTAGGTTTTTTGTTATTTGAGATGAATTTACAAATTGCTCTTTCCAACTCTGTGAAGAACTGAGTTTGAATTCTGGTGAGGACTGCAGTGAATCTACAGACTGCTTTTATTAAGATGGCCATTTTTACTATATTAATCCTGTCAATCTACAAACATGGCAGATCTTTCCATCTGCTGAGCTCTTATTTGATTTCTTTCTTCAGATACTTGAAATTCTTGTCATAAAGATCTTTCACTTGCTTAGTTAGAAACACTCCAAGGTATTTTATATTATTTGTGACTATTGTGAAGGGTGTTGTTTCCCTAGTTTCTTTCTCAGCCTGTTTATCCTTTGTGTAGAGGAAGGCCATTGATTTGCTTGAATTAATTTTATATTCAGCTAATTTGCTGAAGTTGTTTATCAGGCTTAGGAGATCTCTGGTGGAATTTTTGGGGTCACTTAAACATACTGTCATATCATCAGCAAATAGTGATAATTTGACTTCTTCCTTTCCAATTTGTATCCCTTTGATCTCCTTTTGTTGTCTAATTGCTCTGGCTAGGAATTGGAAGTCCTAGGGTTAGGGTTAGGGTTAGGGTTAGGGTTAGGGTTAGGGTTAGGGTTAGGGTTAGGGTTAGGGTTAGGGTTAGGGTTACGGTAACAACAAGTACAACATTGGAGAGATAGGGAGAGAGTGTGAAGTCTTGTCTATTCCCTGATTTTAGTGGGATTGCCTCAAGTTTCTCTCCATTTAGTTTGATATTGGCTACTGGTTTGCTGTATATTACTTTTATTATTTTTAGGTATGGGCCTTGAATTCCTGATCTTTTCAAGACTTTTATCTTGAAGGTGGGTTGTATTTTGTCAAATGATTTTCAGCATCTAATGAGATGATCATATTTTTTTCTTTGAGTTTCTTTACATACTGGATTACATTGCTGCATTTTCATATATTGAACCATCCCTGCATCCCTGGGATGAAGCCTACTTGTTCATGTTGGGTGATCATTTTGATGTGTTCTTGGATTCGATTTTTAAGAATTTTATTGAGTATTTTTGCATTGATTTTCATAAGGGAAATTAGTCTGAATTTTTCTTTCTTTGTTAGGCCTTTGTGTCCTTTAGGTCTCAGAGTAATTGTGGCTTGGTAAAACGAATTGAGTACTCTACTCAATTCGTTTCTATTGTGGGTAGTAGTTTCAGGAGTATTGGTATTAGATCTTCTTTGAAGGTCTGAAAAAACTCTGCACTAAATCCATCTGTTCCTTGTTTTTATTTTTTTTTATTTTTTTATTTTTTTGGTTGGGAGACTATTAATGACTGTTTCTATTTCATTAGGGGTTATGGTACTGTTTAAATCATCTGATCATGATTTGAGTTGTGTACCTGGTATCTGTCTAGAAAATAGTCCATTTCATCCAGGTTTTCCAGTTTTGTTTGCTATAGGCTTTTGTAGTAGGATGTCATGATTTTTTGGATTTCCTAAGTTTTTGTTTTTATGTCTCCCTATTTATTTCTGATTTGGTTAGTTAAGATACTATCTCTGTGTCCTCTGGGTTAGTCTGGCTAAGGGTTTATCTATCTTGTTGATTTTCTCAAAGAACAAGCTCCTGGTTTGGTTGATGCTTTGTATAGTTCTTTTTGTTTCTACTTGGTTGATTTCATCCCTGAATTTGATTGTTTCCTGCCATCTACTCCTCTTGTGTGAAATTGTTTCTTTTTGTTCTAGTGTTTTCAGTTGTGCTGTCAAATTGCTGCTGTATGCTCTCTCCTAAGGAGGTACTCCAAGCTTTGAGTTTTCTTCTTAGGACTGCTTTCATTGTGTCCCATAATTTTGGGTGTGTCATGGTTTCATTTTCATTAAACTCTAAAAAGTCTTCAATTTATTTCTTTATTTCTCCCTTGACCAAGTTATCATTTAGTAGAGTGTTGTTAAGCTTCCACATGTATGTGGGCTTTCTATTATTTATGATGTTATTAAGGATCAGTATTAGTCAATGGTGATCTGATAGGATGCAAGGAATTATCTCAGTCTTCTTGTATCTGTTGAGGTCTGATCTGTGACCAATTATATGGTCAGTTTTGGAGAAGGTACCATGCGGTGATGAGAAGAAGGTATATCCTTTTGTTTTAGTATAAAATGTTCTATAGATATCTGTTAAATTCATTGGTTTCACAACTTCTGTGAGTTTCACTCTGTCACTATTTGGTTTATGTTTCCATGATCTGTCTATTGCAGAGAGTGGGGTGTTAAAGTCCCCCACTATTGTTGTGTGCGGTGCAATGTGTGCTTTCAGCTTTTGTAAAGATTCTTTTATGAATGTAGGTGCCCTTGCATTTGGAGCATAGAGGTTCAGAATTGAGAGTTCATCTTCGTAGATCTTACCTTTGATGAGTATGAAGTGTCCCTCCTTATCTTTTTTCACTTTAGGTTGAAAGTCTATTTTATTTGACATGAGAATGACTACTCCTTCTTGTTTTTGAGGACCATTTACTTAGGAAATTCCAGCCTTTTATTCTGAGGTAGTGTCTGTCTTTGTCACTGAGGTATGTCTTCTGTATGCAACAAAATGTTGGGTCCTGTTTACATTCCAAAACTGATAGTCTATATCTTTTTATTGGGGAATTGAGTCTGTTGATATTAATAGATATTAAGGAAAGGTAATTGTTGCTTCCTATTATTTTTGTTGTTAGAGTTGGAATTCTGCTCATGTGGTTTTCTTCTTTTAGTTTTGTTGAAAGATTACTTTCTTGCTTTTTCTAGGATGCAGTTTCCCTCCTTATGTTGGAATTTTCCACTTATTATCCTTTGAAGCACTGGATTTGTGGAAAGAGATTGTTTAAATTTGGTTTTGTCATGGAATACCTTGGTTTCTCCATCTATGATAATTGAGAGTTTGGCAGGTATAGTAACCTGGGCTGGCATTTGTGTTCCCTTAGGTCCATATGACATCAGCTCAGGATCTTCTGTCATTCATAGTCTCTGATGAGAAATCTGGTGTAATTCTGATAGGTCTGCCTTTATATATTACTTGACATTTTTCCCTCACTGCTTTTAATATTCTTTCTTTGTTTTGTCTATTTGGTGTTTTTATTATTAAGTGATTGGAGGAATTTCTTTTCTGGTACAAACTATTTGGAGTTCTGTAGGCTTCTTGAATGTTCATGGGCATCTTTCTTTAGCTTAGGGAAGTTTTTTTTTCTATAATTTTGTTGAAGATATGTACTGGCCTTTTACATTGAAAATCTTCACTTTCTTCTATACCTATTATCCTTAGGTTTGGTCTTCTCATTTTGTCCTCAATTTCCTTGATGTTTGGGGTTAGGATCTTTTTGCATTTTGCATTTTCTTTGACTGTTGTGTCAATGGTTTGTATAGTATCTTCTGTATCTGAGATTCTCTCTTCTATCTTCTGTATTCTGTTGGAGATGCTTGCATCTATGGCTCCTGATTTCTTTCCTAGATTTTCTACCTCCAGAATCATCTCTTTTTATGATTTATTAATTGTTTCTACTTCTATTTTTAGATCCTAGATGATTTTGCTGGATTTCTTTGCCTGTTTGGTTGTTTTATCCTGTAATTTTTTTAAGGATTTTTGTGTTCCCTCTTTAAGGGATTGTACCTGTTTACTTGTGTTCTTTTGTATTTCTTTAAGGTAGTTATTTATGTCCTTCTTAAATTCCTCTATCAGCATCATGAGATATGACTTTAGATCTGAATCTTGCTTTGCCAGTGTGTTGGGGTATCCAGGAATTGCTCTTCTGGGAGTACTGGGTTTTAATGATGCCAAGTAGTCTTAGTTTTTGTTGGTAAGTTTCTAGTGTTTGCATTTCATCATCTGGTAATCTCTGGTGTTAGATGTTTTTGCCATCCCTGGCTGGAACTTGTTCCTCCTGTAGGTCTGTAAGCCTGTGTCAGCACTCCTGGGAGATCAGCTCTCTCCTGGTAAGATCCATGCACAGCAGTCCCTCCTGGTTGCAGATGGATGCTGGAAGCACCCTGTCCCAGCTGCTCTGCTGCTTCTTTGTCCTGTGCCTCCTGGATGGTCCTGCAGTCTGCAGTCTAACTCCCAACAATGGTCAGCAGCAGCTGTGAATGGAAGTCCAAGGATCTAGCAGTTGCTCAGTCCCACAAGGCAAGCAGGCAAAGAAGGGTGAGAGCATAGTTTATGATTTAATTATTATGTGGTTGGAGGGTTTCCTTTTGTGGTTCACTCAATTTTATGTTCTCCAAGCTTCTTGTATATTTATGGCTTTCTCTTTCTTTAGGTTAGGGGTGGCTTCTTCTATGATTTTTTAAAGATATTTCATGTGCTTTTGAACTGGGAGTCTTCGCCATATTATATAGCTATTATTCTTAGGCTTGGCCTTTTAATAGTGTCCCAGATTTTCTGGATGTTTTGAATTAGGAATGTTTTACTTTTGGAGTTTTCTTTGACTTTAACTTCTTCTATTGAATATTCTACACCTGAAATTCTCTCTTCTAGCTCTTGTATTGTGTTGTAGACTCTGTGGTCTATAATTATTTTTCTCTTTCCTAGGTTTTCCATCTCCAGGGTTGTCTCCATTTCTGATATCTCTATTGATTCTATTTTTATTTTTAGGTCTTGAGCAGTTTTATTCATTTCCTTCACACATTGGATTGCATTTCCCTGTATTTGTGCAAGGCATTTATTTATCTCTTTTTAATGGCCTCTATCACCTTCATAATCTTGTATTTAAGGTTATTTTCTTGTGATTCTGATTTATTAGGATATAAAGGTCTTGCTGTAGTAGGAGATCTGGGTTGTGGTCATGCCATCTTGCATTGGCTTGTGTTAATTGTATTCTTGCTCTTGCCTTTAGTCATCTGGTTGTCTCTGGTGTTGGCTGTCCTGGCAGTCCCACTGTGTGTAGTTACCTACTGGGACTTGTAGTCTTGGGTGAGAGTAGGCTACACAAAAAACAAAGAGAGCTGTTGGCTTGGGTGTGAGTACAAATCTTAGATTGCAGGTAGCAGTGTAGACTAGAAGATGGAGCTGGTTGTCTTAGGTGGGGGCAGGCCTCCCTGGAAGAGCTATGGTCTGGGGAGTAGGTATCAGTTTAAGATTGCAAGTAGAAGTGTAAACTAGAAAAATGATGGAGTTCTGAAAAGACGGGACAGGCATAAGAGATGCTGGGTTTTTCTTTTTCTCTTTCTTTTTCTTTTCCTTTTTCTTTTTTTTTGGTCCCAGCAGGCAGAGAATTAAGGTATGGGTGTATCACCTGGCTGTCCCATATAAGAACAGACCTTGTAACAGGCAAGCAGAGCTGTGGGCTGAGGAGAATGGTGCCAATCCTGATTGCAAATAGAGGTGTGGACCAGAAGGAAGATGAAGCCACCATATAATTGTTTAGTAACTCATTTTTGTATATCTTAGATTTTCATTGTAACTTTAATTTTATTATATCTCTAAGAATCTCTAACAACATGCTATGAGCATATACATTGAATAACCCTTCACTATTCCATCCCACATTTTATTCACCAAAAGTTTTTTCCCATTTTTATTTCTAAACATTTCAAAAACCAAATTATACTATTCAATAATCCTTATGGATCACTTTAATTTAAGAAGAAACACATTTTTATCTCTTCATTCAAACAATTACACTTAGAATGTAAAAATACTTCCACAATATATCATGGCCTTTAACTTCATTGCAGGTTTGTAAGAAGTGCCCAGATACCATAATTTGACAAATAATACATGAAAATAGAAGAGCATTATAACACAATTGTTACTGTTTTAATTATGGTTTTACTGATGTGAACAGATACCCTGACCAAGGCAACTCTCATAAGGAAAACTGATTCAGAGGTTTAGTCCAGTATTATCAAGGTAGAAGCATGGCAGCATCCAGTCAGGCATGATGTAGGAAGAGCCAAGAGTTCTACATCTTGTTCCAAATGCAAACAGAAGACTGGCTTCCTGGGAGCTAGGATGAGGGTCTTAAAGCCCATGCCCACAATGAAACACTTCCTGCAGCAAGGCCACTTAGTCCAACAAGGCCACACCTTCTAATAGTGCCATATCCTGGGTCAAGAATTTCAAACCATCACTGTTTTATATTTTATTTACAATAGGTGCCCACCTCTACTTGCAGTGTGATCTGTGTCCCTGGATTCAGGAGATTTCATCAGGAACAGACACCAGACTGCTGTTTTGAATGTGTTCAGTGCCCAGAGAATGAGGTTTCCAATAAGACAGGTATGTGTTTTTGTGTAGAAGAATTTGTTAATATCTTTTGAATGTGTCTAGAAGGAAGTCGCAGACATAAAACATGCAGTTTAATATAATCATTTTACTTATATCAAGAATATTCTGAGCCCTTGAATGAACATTCACTGTCTTCCATAACCACAAATTTTGTTCATATTATGGTGGTTGTATATAGTTGAGAACATTAAAAGACTTTACTACATATAGTGGAAAGTAAGAAAATATATCTGATTTGATGGTTGTTTTATGAATGTGAAATATATGCAAAAATGTATGTGTTCATACATACAATCATACAATCATTAATACACTTTTATGCATATCACATACACATAAGAACTTACCCAAGTATATTTTAGTTGAAAGGTATTTACATCCCCTTCTATTTCTCTATTCAGCACCTACTATTTACTTCACTTGAAACTGTTTATATGTCCCCTCTATTCTCAGATTAATAGCAAAAAGACAAGAGAGGTAGATTAAATCAAGATATATTATACACACATTAAGAATAAATTCAACTATTAATTCAACTTAATTTAATGAATATAATATAAATATCAATAACATAAAACAAAATAATAAAAATAATATACCAGTTATCACAGGAAAAAACTTATTAGGAAAATTAAACGCCATATTTTTTTCAAAATACTTAATTATTGAGGTGATATTCTTAAGCTGAAGGAGATTTTGGTCCATGGAATGGACATATTTTTTTATGCAAACAATCTGTGCCTAAGGAAATTTTATATCCTAGTTGCTAAATGAAGATCCAGACTAAGGGCACAAGGCAATGTGTATATAGCATTGTATCAGTTTATTTTATGATCTAGACATAATGACAGTGTTCTATTGCTGTGAAGATAGAGCATGAATATGACATTTTAAAATAAAGCATATAATTGGAAAATTGGTTATACTTTCAGAAGCTTAGTCTATTTTTAATTAATTATTTTATTTATATATTTCAAATGTTGCTTCTCTCATATTACCATCCCCCTCCTCATTGCTTTTGAGAGAGTTCCCCACACAGGGATTAACCTTCTTTGGGGATATCAAGTCTCTACAGGATTAGGCACATCCTTTCCTTTTTTTTTTTTTTTTTTTT
>NW_022196910.1:5082843-5098357 GCF_008632895.1 Mastomys coucha | reverse complement strand
GCTGCTCCAGTCTCAGAAACTCACCCGAGAGAAAATGGCGAATCCTGCCCGAGTCTCTGGCCTAAGGCACCTCCGGCACATCCTTTCCTACTGAGTCCAGACAAGGCAATCCACTGCTACATAGGTGCCTAGGGTCTCAGACCAGCCCCCATGCTCTTTGGTTGGTGGCTTTTTCTCTGGGAGCTCCCGGAGATACAGGTTAGCTGACACTGTTAGTCTTCTTATAATGTTGTCATCCATTAAGCTTCTTCAATCCTTCCCCTAACTCTTCCATAGGGGTCCCTGACCTTAGTTCAATGGCTGATTGTAAGATTCTGAATCTGTCTCAGTCAGCTCCTGGTAGAGCCTCTTAGAGGACAGTCAAGCTCAGTTCCCTTCTGTAAGAGCAACACAGCATCAGTATTTGTGTCATGGTTTGGTGTCTGACCATGGGATGGATCCCAAGTTGGACTGGTCTCTGGCCACCTCTCCTGCAGTCTCTGCTCCATTTTTGTCCCTGCATTTCTTTTAGACTGGAACAAATCTGGGTCAAAAACTGTGAAGCTTGGTTGGTGTTCCAGTCCTTGTAATTGGGGGCCCTGTCTAACTCCTGGAGGTGTACTCTTCAGGTCACTACTGTTGAACATTTGGCTAAGGGCACCCCCATTGAGTCCTGAGAACCTCTCACATCCCATCTCTGGGACTTTCTAGAGGTTCAACAGCCCCACCCCCACAAAGTCCCCACCCCTGGCAAATGGATATTTCCATTCATTCTCCTAGCCCTCTGGGCTTCTCTCCTGTCTCCCTCCATAGCTCATACTGCTCCCCCTTTCCTCTCTCTTCCCCTCTCCCACACACGGTTCTCCTTCCCTCTGCCTCCCATGATTATTTTCTTCCCTCTTATACATGGGATTAAAGCATTCTCACTTTTGGCTTTCCTCCTTGTTTAACTTTTTAGGGTGTATGTGGTGTATCATGGGTATTCTGTAGTTTTTGGCTAATATTTACTTATCAGTAAGAACATACTATGCATGTCCTTTTGGGTCTAGGTTACCTCACTCAGGAGGATATTTTCTAGATCCATGAACTATCCTGCTAAATTTATGAAGTCCTCACTTTTAATAGGTGAACAGTATTCCATTATGTAGATGAACCACATTTTCTGTGTTCATTCTTCAGTTGAAAGATATTTGCACTGCTTCTAGCTGCTGATTATTATGAATAAGGCTTCTATGAACATAGTGGGGCATGTGTCCTTGTGGTATGGTAGAGCATCTTTCTGGATATGTGTCCAGGAGTGTTATAGCTGGGTCTTCAGGTTGAACTATTTCCAATTTTTTGAAGAACCATAAAATTGACTTCCAGAGCCATTGTACAAGTTTGCAGGAGTCTTCACCTTTCTCCACATCTGGGCCAGCATGTGCTTTCACTTGACTTTTTGATCTTAGCTATTCTGATTGGTGTAAGGTGAAATCTCAGGGTTATTTTGATCTGTATTCACTGATGACTCAGGATGTTGAACATTTCTGTAAGTGCTTCTCAGCCATTTGAGATTACTGTCTTGAGACTTCTGTTTAGATTTGTACCTCATTTTTAATAGGGCTATTTGGTTCTCTAGAGTCTAACTTCTTTAATTCTTTGTATTTTTTGGATATTAGCAGCCCCGTTCAGGGAAGATCTTTTCCCAATATGTAGGATGCAAAATGGGACACAAATATTTCCCATTTGTGGTATTCTTTGCCTTACAAAAGCCTTTCAGTTTTATGGAGTCCTACTTACAAATTGTTGAATTTAAACTCTGAGGTATTGGTGTTCTGTTTAGGAAATTTTCTCCTGTGCCGACAATGTGTTCGAGGCTATTTCCCTACTTTCTCTTCTATTACATTCATTGTATTTGGCTTTATGTTCAGGTCCCTGATACACTTTGACTTGAGTTTTGTGCATGGTGATAAATATGAATTGATTTCCAATTTACTACATGTAAATTACCAGTTAGACCAGAACCATATTTTGAAGATGCGTTCTTTTTCCAGTATATGGTTTTGGATTCTTTGTCAAAGATCAAGTATATACAGCTGTGTGGATTTATTACTGGTTCTTTGAATCTATATCTGATTGACCTGTCTGTCTCTGTATCAATATTATGTGATGTTCTTCACTATTTCTCTGTAGTACAGCTTCAGGTCAGCAATGATCATCACCCCAGAAATTCTTTTATTTTCCAGAATTGTTGCATATATTCTGGGATTTCTGATTTTCATATGAAATTGAGAATTGCTCTTTGCATGCCTGTGAGGAATTGTGTTGGAATTTTGATGGGAATTGAATTGAACCTGTAGATTGGTCAGATGGCCATTTTCATTATGTTTATCCTACTGATTCATGAAAATTGGAGATATTTCTGTCTTCTGAGGTCTTCTTCTATGTCCTGTTTCAGGAACTTGAATTTCTTGAATATAGATGTTTCACCTGATTGGTTATATTTACACTATGATATGCTATATTATTTGTGACTATTGTGAATGGTTTTGTTTCTCTTATTTCTTTCTCGACACGTTAAGCATTTGTACAAAGAAAGACTACCGATTGGTTTGAGTTAATTTTTTTATCCAGCCATTTTGCTTAAGTTGATTATTGGTTTTAGAAGTTCTCTGGTAGAATTTTCTGGATAGATTATATATATGATCATTTCTGCAAATAGTAATACCATAACTTCTTCCTTTTTATTTAATAATCTTTTACACTCCATATTTACTCCACCCTGTCCATCTTCTGACTGTTCCACATCCCATACCTCCAACCCACCCCTGTCTCCAAGTGGTTGTCCACAACCCCTGCCCACCTGACCTCCAAACTCCCTGGGGCCTCCAGGCTCTTGAGATTAGGATAACTTCTCTGTCTGAACACAGACCTGGCAGTCCTCTACTGTATGAGTGTTGGTGGCCTCATGTCAGCTGGTATACATTGCCTGTTTGGTGGTCTAGTGTTTGAGAGATCTCGAGGGTCCATATTAATTGAGGCTGCTAGACCTCCTACAGGGCCACCCTTTTCCTCAGCATCTTTCAGCCATCCCTAAATTCAACAATAGGGGTCAGATGCTTCTGTCCATTTGTTGGGTGCAAATATCTGCATCTGACTCTTTCAGCTGCTTGTTGAGTCTTCTGGAGTACAGTCATGCTAGGGCCCTTTTTGTGAGTGTTCCATAGCCTCAGTAATAGTGTCAGGCCTTGGGACGTCCCCTTTAGCTGGATCCCACTTTCGGCCTGTCGCTGGGCCTTCTTTTTTTTTAGGCTCCTCTCCATTTCCATCCCTGTAATTCTTTCAGACAGGAATAATGATGGGTCAGAGTTGTGACTGTGGGATCACAAACCTCACTTGATGCCCTGTCATCCTGCTGGAGGTGGGCTCTATAAGTTCCCTCTCCCTACTGTTGCGTATTTCATCTAAAGTCCCTCCTTTTGAGTCCTAAGTATTTCTCACCTCCCAGGTCTCTGGTGCATACTGGAGGGTCCCCCTGACCTCCTATTTCCTGAGGTACATATTTTCATTCTTTCTGCCTACCCTCAGGGTTTCAGTCTTTTTTCCTCACCCAACACCAGAATGGGTTCCTCTCTCTTTTCTATTCCCCCTACCCCTGTCTACTTTCCCTCCCAGGGCCTTCTCTCCCTCCCCATTTATGATTCCTTTCTTATCCTTCTCAAATGGGACCGAGGCATCCTCACTTGGACATTTCAGTTTGTTGACCTTTCTGAGTTCTGTGGATTGTATTTTGGGTATTCTGTAATTTTTTTTTTTTTTGGCTAATACCCATTTGCCTGCAGAACGCTGAGTGTCCTCAATCTTAATAGCTGAGTAGTATTCCATGGTGGAAATGAATCATATTTTCTGAATACATTCTTCTGTCACGAGGCATCCAGGTTGTTTCCAGTTTCTGGCTATCACAAATAAGGCCAATATAAACATAGTGGAACATGTACCCCTGTAGCATAGTGGCCATCTTTTGGGCATATGTCCAAGAGTGGAATAGCTGGGTCTTCAGGTAGATCTATTTCCAATTTTCTGAGGAACCTCCATATTGATTTCCAGAGTGGTTGTACCAGTTTCCCAACCCACCAGCAGTAGAGGAGTGCTCCTATTTCTTCACATCCTCTCCAACATGTGTTTTTACCTGAGGTTTTGTTGTTATCCATTCTGATTTGTGTAAAGTAAAATCTCAGGATTGTTTTGAATTGCATTTCTCTGATCACTAAAGACTTTGAACATTTCTTTAGGTGCTTCTCAGCCATTTGAGATTCTTTAGTTTTGAAATCTTGGCTTAGTTCTATACCTCATTTTTTGATTGGTTGTTTGTCTTTTTTGGTGGTTATCTTCTTGAGTTCGTTATATATTTTGGATATTAGCCCTCTATTGGATGTGTGGTTAGTGAAGATTTTTTCCAATATGTTGGTTGCCGATTTGACTTTTGGGCTATGTCCCTTGCCTTACAGAAGGTATCCAGTTTCATTAGGTCATATTTATCAATTCTTGAACTTAGAGTATGAGCCACTAGAGTGCTGTTTAGGAAATTTCCCCCTGTGCCAATGAATTCAAGGTTCTTTCCCACTTTCTCTTCTATTAGATTCAGTGTATCCACTTGGACTTGAGCTTTGTTTTGTTTGTTTATTTTTTGTTTTTTTGTTTTTTTGGTTTTTTTTTTTTTTGAGACAGGGTTTCTCTGTGTAGCCCTGGCTGTCCTGGAACTCACTCAGTAGACCAGGCTGGCTTCAAATTCAGAAATCTGCCTGCCTCTGCCTCTGAAGTGCTGGGATTAAAGGCATGTGGCACCACTGCCTGGGAGGACTTGAGCTTTGTGGAAGGTGACAAATATGGGTTTATATTCATTTTAGTATATGGAGATAGCCGGTTAGACCAGCATCATTTATTGAAGATGCTTTCCTTTTTCCATTGTATATTTTTGGCTTCTTTGTCAAAGATCAAGTGTCTGTATTTTTTTTCTGGGCTTTCAATTCTATTCCATTGATCAACATATCTGTCTCCATACCAATACCATGTAGTTTTTATCATTATTGCACTGTAGTAAAGCTTGAGGTCAGGGATGGTGATTCCCCCAACCTTTCTTTTATTGTTAAGAATTGTTTTTGCTATTCTGTGTTTTTTTGCCTTTCTAGATGAGTTTGAGAATTGTTCTTTCCATGTCTTTGAAGAATTGTGTTGGGATTTGATGGAGATTGCATTGGATATATAGATTGCCTTTGTTAGAATGGCCATTTTCACTATGTTAATTCTGCCAATCCAACTCTCCATTTTCTAAGATCTTCTTCAGTTTCTTTCTTGAGAAACTTGAAGTTATTGTCATATTGATCTTTCACTTATTTATTTGAGTTACCCCAACATATTTTATATTGTTTGTGACTATTGTGAAGGGAGTTGTTTCCCTAATTTCTCTTGTAGCCTGTTTATCATATGTATAAAAGAAGGCTACTAGTTTATCTGAGTTAATTTTATATCTGGCCAGTTTGCTAAAGTTGTTTATCAGGGGGAAAAGTTATCTGATAGAACTTTTGGGGTTGCTTATGTATACTATCATATGATCTGCAAATAGTGATTATTTTTATTTTGTCTTTGACAGTTTGTATCCTCTTGTTCACTTTTTGTTGTCTTATTGTTTTAGGCAGCACTTCGAGTACTATATTGAGTAGATATGGGGAGAGTGGGCATCCTTGTCTTGTCCCCGATTTCAGTGGAATTGCTTCAAATATGTCTCCATTTAATTTGATTTTGGCTGTTGGTTTGCAGTAAATTCCTTTTATTATGTTTAGTATGGGCCTTGACTTCCTGATCTCTCCAATACTTTCAACATGAAGGGGTGTTCTATTTTGTCAAATGCTTTTTCTTCATCTAAGGAGATGATCATGTGATTTTTTATTTTAGTTTGTTTATATAGTGGATTACATTAATAGATTTTCATATATTAAACTAACCTTGCATCCCTGAGATGAAACCTACTTGTTTATGGTGAATTATGATTTTGATGTGTTCTTGGATTCAGTTTGCAAGTATTTCATTGGATATTATTGCATCAATATTCATAAGCAAGATTGATCTGAAGTTCTCTTTTTTTGTTGTGTCCTTTGTGGTTTAGGTATCAGAGTAATTGGGGCTTCATAGAATAAGTTAGGTAGTATTCCTTCTCTCTCTATTTTATGGAATATTTTGAGGAAAATTGATATCTGATCTTCCTTGAAAGTCTGGTAGAATTCTGCACTAAATATAACTTGCCCTGAGCTTTTTTTGGTTGGGATGTTTTTAATGATTTCTTCTGTTTTCTAGTGAAATATCAGCCTGTTTAGATAGTTTACCTGCTCGATGTTGTTGTTGTTGTTGTTGTTGTTGTTCAAGACAGGGTTTCTCTGCATAGCTTTGGCTGTCCTGGAACTCACTCTGTAGACCAGGCTGGCCTCAAACTCAGAAATGCCTCCCAAGTGTTGGGATTAAAGGCATATGCCACCGCTGCCTGGCTAGTTTACCTTCTCTTAATTTAACTTTGGTATATGACATCTGTCTAGACAACCATCCATTTTATCTAGATTTTCCAGTTTTATTGAGTATAGGCTTTTATAGTAGGATCTGATGATTTTTTGAATTTCCTCCATTTCTGTTGTTATATCTCCCTTTTCATTTCTGATTTGTTAATTTGGATACAGCCTCTGGGTCTTTTATTTAGCTTGGTTTTGGGTTATCTATCTTGTTGATTCTCTCCAAGAACCAGCTTCTGGTTTTGTTGATTCTTTATATTGTTTTTCTTTATTTCTATTTGGTTGAGTTCAACCTTGAGCTTGACTATTTCTTGTCTTCCACTCCTCTCTGGTGAGCTTGTTTCTTTTTGTTCTAGAGCTCTCAGATGTTCTGTTAAGTTGTAAATGTAAGATCTCTCCAGTTTGTTTATCAGGGCACTTAGTGCTATGAACTTTCCTCTTAGCTCTGTTTCATTGTGTCCCATAAATTTGGGTATGATGTATCAGCATTTTCATTAAATTCTAGGAAGTTTTCAATTTCTTTCCTTATTTCTTCCATGACCCAGTTATCATTGAATAGAGAAATATTCAGTTTCCACGTGTATGTGGGTTTTCTGTTGTTTTTGCTGTTATTGAAGGTCAGCCTCAGGCCATGGTGATCTGATAGAATACATGGTATTACTTCAATCTTCTTGTATTTGTTAAGGGTTTTTTTTTTTTTTGTAACCAATTATATGGCCGATTTTGGAGAATGTACAATGAGGTGATGAGAAGAAGGTGTATTCTAATTGGTTTAGGGTGAAATGTTCTGTAGATATCTGTTAAATCCATTTGGTTCACAACCTCTCTTAGTTTCACTGTATATGTTTAGTTGCTGTTTCATTGACCTGTCCATTGGAAAGGGTGTGGTGGTGAAGCGTCCCACTATTATTGTGTGTGGTTTAATGTGGGTTTTGAGCTACAGTAAAGTTTCTTTTATGAATGTGGGTGCTCTTGCATTTGGGGCATAGATGTTCACAATTGAGATTTTCTCTTGGTAGATGTTTCCCTTAATGAATATGAGGTGTTCTTCTTTATTATGCTTGATATCCTTTAGTTAAAAGTCTATCTTATTGGATATTTGAGAGGCAACTCCTTCCTTGTGTTGTAGTTTTCCTTCTAGAATCCTCTGTAGGGCTGGATTGGTGGATAGATACTGCTTGAATTTGGTTTTGACCTGGAATATTTTAGTTTCTCTATCTATGTTGATTGAGAGTTTTGCTGGGTGACCTGGGCTGGTATTTGTGTTCTCTTAGAATCTGCATGACCTCTGACCAGGCTCTTCTGGCTTTCATAGTCTTTGTTGAGAAGTCTGGTATAATTCTGATAGGTCTACAATTGTATGTTACTTGGCCCTTTTGCCTTTCAGCTTTTAATATTCCTTCTTTGTTTTGTGAATTTAGTGTTTTGATTATTATGTGATGAGAGGATTTTCTTTTTTGATCCCATTTATTTGGTGTTCTATAGGCTTCTTGTAACTTTACAGCCATCTATTTTTCTAGGTTAGGGAAGTTTTCTTCTATGATTTTGTTGAAGACATTTTCAGGTCCTTTCAATTGGGAATCTTTGTTCTCTTCTAGTCCAATTTTACTTAGATTTGGTCTTTTCATGGTGTCCTGAATTTCCTGTATGCTTTAGGTAAGTAGTTTTTTTATGTTTGAATTTTCTTTCACAGTTGTTTCAATCTCATCTATGGTATCTTCTACACCTGAGACCCTTTCTTCTATCTCTTGTATTCTATTGTTGATATTATATCTGTAATTTCTGACCTCTTTCTTAGGTTTTTCATTTCCAGGTTTATCTCCATTTGTGTTTTCTTAATTGTTTCTACTTAAAAATTGCTTTATTAAATTCCTTCACCTGTTTGCCTGTGTTTTCCTGTAGTTCTTTCAGTGAGTTTATTGATATCTTCCTTCAAGGACTCTATCATCTTTAGGAAATAGGATTTTAGGACAGATTCCTGATTTTCAGGTGTGTTGGTGTATTCAGGGCTTACTGTGGTGGGGTAACTGGGTTCTGATGATACCCACATATATTGGCTTTGGTTGCTTAGGGTCTTGTGCTTCCCTTTTGCCATCTGGATATGCCTGGTATTTGTTGGTCTGGTTGGCTGTCTGGAGTTTGTCTCTTTTATCCCTGTGTTGCTTCAGGTTTCCTTTTAGGCCTCTGCCTTGGCTGTAGCAGACCACCTGTTGGGCCTTCCAATTGCAGGCCCTTCATAGGGGCAGAGAAGCTGCCGATCTGTTGCCCTGGAGGTCCTTCAGACTTTTAGGTCTTCAGTGGAGCAGTCAAGCTGTTGTCCAAGTGTTCTCAGTGCACCTGATCCTCAACTGCTGTGAGTGCAGCAGGTCCTAAAGGATGGGGTCAGGATATGGTGTCTTCATGGGCATAAACCTGTTAGTAGTTTGTCCCAGCAAAAAGAACTAGGTAGAAGAGGAGGAAGGGATGGAAGGGGAGTGCTATTCAGGAGGGTAGGGTTTTGTTGGGTGATGGGTCACGAGTCCACTGGGCTCCCAAGACCAGCTCTGGGACTCTGGAAGGCAGTGGGTTATTACCAACTACTCTGAGTGCAGCAGGTCCTCTAGGATGGGTCAGCATATTGGTGTTTTTCACTGGAGCAGACTAGTTAAGGATCTTCCCCAACAGAAAGGACCAGGCAGAAGTGGCTTCTTCCTTTTGAAATTTATCCCCTTGATCTCCATATGTTGTCTAATTGTTCTCGCAAGAAATCCAAGTACCAATTTAAGAGATAGGGAGGATGGGCATCCTTGTCATGCCCCTGATTTTAGTGGGATTGTTATATTTAATTTGATGTTGGCTCAGTATATACTGCCTTTATAATGTTTATGGATGTTCCATGAATTTCTGATCTCTCCAAGGCTTTAAACATATAGTGGTGTTAGATTTATTCAAAGGCTTTCTTAGCATCTAATGAGAAGATCATATGACTTTTTGTCTGTTTATTTATATGGTAGATATGGCTATGGTTTTCTGTATATTGAATCATCCCCACATCCCTCCAATGCAGCCTCCTTGTTCATGGGTCTATATTCATAAGTGGAATTGTTCTGAAGTTTCCTCTCTTTGTTGTGTCTTTGTGTAGTTTAGGTTTTAGTGTAACTGTGGCTTCATAGAATGAATTAGGTAATGTTCCTCTGTTTATATTTTGTGGCATAGTTTGAAGAATATTGTTATTAGTTCTCTAAAAGAGTAGTAGAATTGTGCACTAAAATCATCTGGCCCTGACATTTTTTTTTTTTTTTTTTTTTTTTGCGTTGGGTGGTTTTTAATGACTGCTTCTATTTCCTTAGGTTTTATGGGACTGTACAGATAGTTTACTTGATCTTGATTTAACTTTCTTATATTTTATCCATCTGGAAAAATAATCTATTTTGTCTAGATTTTCAGTTTTGCTGAGTATAGGCTTTTGTATTAAGACTTGATGATTTTTTTTTACCTTGCTCAGTGTCTGCTGTTATGTTTCCCTTTTCATTTCTGATATTTTTTAACTTGGATATTGCCTCTGTGCCCTTAATTAATTTGTTTAAGGGCTTATCTCTGTATTGATTTTATGGAAGAACAAGCTCTTCCTTTTGTTGTTTCTTTCTGTTGTTTTCATTGTTTCTAATTAGTTGATTTCAGCTTTGAATTTGGCTATCCAAATTCTGGGGATTTCAAATGTGTTGTTAAGTTCCTAGTATAGAATCTTTCCAATTTGTCTATGAAGGGACTCAGTGCTATGAATTTTCCACTTAACAGTGTTTTTATTGTGTCCTATAAGTTTAGGTATATTATCCCTTCATAGTTATTTAATCCATCAACATCTTTAATTTCTTTCTGTATTTCTTCACTGATGAATTGATTATTGATTAGAGGGTTGTTCAGTTTCTATGAGTATGTGGTGTTTCTTTGGTTTCATCGTTATTGAAGTCCAGCCTTAGTCTGTGGTGATTCCACAAAATAAATGGGATTGTTTAAACCTTCTTGAATCTCTTGAGACTTGTATTGTGTCTGATTATATTGTCAATTTTGGAGAAGGTTCCATGAGGTGCTGAGAAGAAGGTGCTTTTCCTTTTGAAATGAAATGTTTTGTAGGTATCTGTTGAATCCATTTGGCTCATAACTTCTGTTAGTTTCACTGTATCTCTGTTTCGTTTCTGTTTCAATGATCTGTCCATTGGTGAGAGTCAGGTATTGAAGTCTCTCACTATTATTGTGTGAGGCTCAATGTGACTTTTGAGCTTTTATAAAGTTCCTTTTTAGAATGAGGGTGCCCTTGCATTTGGGGGATAGATTTACAGAATTGAGACTTTATGATTGTGGATGTTTCCTTTGATTAATATGAAGTTTACTTCCATATCTCTTTTGTTTACTTTTCATAAATGTATATTTTATTTGATACAAAAAAGACTACTCCCAGTTGTTTCTTGGGACATCACTGTTGCTTGGAAAACATTTTTTTCCATCACTTTACTCTGAGATAGTGTGTGCCTTTGATTTTGTGATTTGTTTCTTGTATGAAATAGAATGATGGATCCTCTTTATGTATCCAGTCTGTCAACATGTGTCTTTTTATTGGTGACTTGAATCTTCTTATGTTTAATCTCTTATTGTTATGGCAGGGAGCAGGGCAGCATACAAGTAGGCATGTTTCTAGAGAAGTGACTAAGTGTTTTGTACCATATCTTCAGGCAGCAGGATTTAAAAAACATTGGATTGATAGAGGCTTTTAAATCCTAGGGCCTACCAATATTAGACCACTTCCTTCAACTAGGCCACACCTTCTAGTCCTTTCAAATTTTGGTACTCCAAAGTGACTAAGCAGAAAAATTTCAACCTATGTGTGTCACTCTCACTCAAATCACCATGTCCCCCCTTTTGGTGCCTTAAAGTTTTTACGATTCAATTATGAAAAATGCAGTTATTCTACCTTCATAACTACTCATGATCCATCACAGTCTCAAAACTTTTAAAATCGAAATTAGAAAGCAGATTATATGTTTCAACACTTAATGTTTCAGAAACTCACTAATTTGAGATATTTTAAATTATGAATTTTTGAAAATTTTTATCAATATGAGAGATAATGCATATGAATAAGTCTCTTTTCTTCTCTCTTAATCATGAAAGTGGTATGTTACATTACCAGGGATGAATTGCTACAGAGCATCATGATATTACTGCTCTCTATAACATCAAATAAGAGAATTGTTGTTGAACAACAGAATGTTTATTATGGTACCCTTTGATTAATACAGATACTAAATGATCAAGTATATAATGAGGAAATTTTATTTGAGTTTGTTGTTAATGTTCTCCAACAGATCTGGAACAGTGTGTGAGCTGTCTATATGATGAATACGCCAACACAGAGCACACACACTGCCTGAAAAGGCATTTCTCCTATCTGTCCTATGAAGACCCACTTGGAATGGCTCTTGCTTGTATGTCCCTGTGTTTCTCTGTATTCACAAGTTTTATATTTGGTGCTTTTGTAAAATACAATGACACTCCAATTGTGAAGGCCAACAATCGCAACCTCAGTTACATCCTACTGATCTCCATCACACTCTGTTTCCTCTGCTCATTGCTTTTCATTGGGCATCCTAACATGGGTACTTGCATCCTGCAGCAGACCACATTTGGCGTCTTTTTCACAGTGGCTTTATCTACTGTCTTGGCCAAGACAATTACTGTGGTTCTGGCTTTCAAGATCACTACTCCAACAAGAAGAATGAGATTGATGTTGATATCACGGGCACCTAACATTGTCATTCCTCTCTGTACCCTGATCCAACTTGTTCTCTGTGGAATCTGGCTAGCAATATCACCTCCTTTCATTGATACAGATATACAATCTGAACATGGGATGATCATAATTGTGTGCAACAAGGGCTCTATCACTGCATTCCACTTTGTCCTGGGATACATGGGATCCTTGGCTCTGGGCAGCTTCACTGTGGCTTTCTTGGCCAGGAATCTGCCTGACAGATTCAATGAAGCCAAATTCCTAACCTTTAGCATGCTGGTCTTCTGCAGTGTGTGGGCCACCTTCCTTCCTGTCTACCACAGCACCAAAGGGAGAAACATGGTGGCTGTGGAGGTCTTCTCCATTTTGGCTTCCAGTGTAGGGCTTTTAGTCTGCATCTTTGTTCCAAAGTGTTATGTTATTTTGGTAAGGCCAGATTCATACTCTCTTCAAAATTTCAGGGATAAATTATTTCATTAAACTTTGCATAGTGTTACATGTTTAGATTATACTTAAAATATCTGTATTGATTTTCCTGATAATAACCACCACTTCCATTCTCAGATTTAATTAGTTGCCTGTAGTAATTTTTGTGGTTTGAGGCCTTTTGATCTTTCCTCCCATCCAGTTTAGGATGTTCGTTTATATCTTTCTTACTTAGATCACATTTGGGGGACATATGGGTTATCTAAGTGAAAGGAGGTAGAATATTGATTGTAAGAGATAGAAGTAGTTGGTTACTTTGCAGCAGCATTGTAATCCAAAAGCAAAGTGACTGATGATTGTATGAAGACATAGATTTTGGAAGCATGAGTACTACCTTCACAAGTAAAAGCCATAGAATATCCTAGGACTAACATGGACCCCAAGTACAATCCTAAACAAATAGTTTTCTATTCATATCTGTTGACAGGAGAAAATCAGTTTTCTTCAGTGGATTTGTACTAGTCATGTCATCCACATTACAGAGAAAGGTCATGTTCATGTCTTGTGTTGTAATTGGACAATACAGTACAAATTACATGTATTTTTCTTTTTGTGTATGTTGGGGGACGGTTTTGTTTGTTTCCATTAGGCATTGTTTCATCTTATTCTTTTTTATTTGTTCATTATGATTTCCATTTTAAGTTTTGATGTTTTTAAGAGACTGAAAAGAAATAACAAAAAATTGGATTCATAGATAGGTGAGGAGGATTGGCATGCCATTTATAAGTGGGTAGGGAAATATGATCAAATGTATATTTGAAAAATTTAATACAAATTAAATTAGAAATATACATATATACATATATAATATATCTTAATGGGTATACATTCACACATAGGTATTAAAGACTTTTCTACTCCATGTATTGATTACAATTCTCCAAGATCCACAGACATGTTACAAGAGCCTCAGTATCAAACATGATATGTTTTCCAGGACAATCCATAAGGCACTCAAATATAAATGAGAACATTCAATTTGTTGCTTCTCAGGATATGAAATTATCACATATTCCTTAAGACACCACACATTTCAGATATAGGATATGAAAGTACTGAGCTGAAAATGACAAGGAAGCCTCTTCCCTAAAGAATAGTATTCAGAGTATCTAAAGGTTATGTCAAACTGATAAGAGGGAATAACAAATCAAACTCATGTTCACATGTAAATCCTATGAAATCGCAGAAACAAAAAAAAATGATTTAAATAGCCACAAACAGCATAAAATACGTTGAGCTATGCCTAACCAAGAAAGTGAAAGTCTTGTTTGACAAAAACTTCAAGTCTTTGAAGAAATTGAAAAAGGTATCAGAATATGAAAAACAAAATCAAGGCACGGGTCCCAGGAGTCCCAGGGGAGTTGCAGGGTGGCAGGGACAGGATCCTCTCAGCTTCTGAGTGACAGAGATGGATCAGTGACCTTCTCTGCCCCTTCCCTGCAAATGGAGGGGCTACCTCAATGGAGTGCCTTTACCCAGAGACTCGGGTGGGAGCCGCCATTTTCTCTCCTATGAGTTTCTAAGACCAGGGCAGCCATCCAGGAGGCACAGGCCCCACGAGTCGCAGGGGACTTACAGGGCAGCAGGGACAGGATAAGCTCTAGTCAGAGACACTAAGAACATCGAACACCAAAAACAAGAGATAGTGAAAGGCAAATGCAAGAATCCTACCAACAGAAACCAAGACTACATGGCTTCATCAGAACCTAGTACTCCCACTGAAGCAAGTCCTGCATATTCCAAAACACCGAAAAAGCAAGAATTGGATCTAAAATCATATCACACAATGCTGATAGAGGAACTTAAGAAGGACATGAATAACTCCCTTAAAGAAATACAGGAGAATACAGGTAAAGAGGTACAAGCCCTTAAAGAGGAAACAAAAAAAAATCCCATAGTTACAGGAGATTACAAATAAACAAGTAGAAGCACTTAAAGAGCAAACTCAAAAACCCCTTAAGGAATTGCAGGAAAACACAAACAAACAGGTGAAGGAATTGAGTAAAACAATCCAGGACCGAAAAATGGAAGTCGAAACAATAAAGAAGTCACAAAAAGAGACAACTCTGGAATTAGAAATCTTAGGTAAGAAGTCAGGAAACATAGATGCAAGCATCACTAACAGAATACAAGAGATAGAAGAGAGAATCTCAGGGGCAGAAGATAACATAAACAACATTGACAGAACAGTCAAAGAAAATGCAAAAAGTAAAAAAGACCCTAACCCAAAACATCCAAGAAATCCAGGACACAATGAGAACACCAAATCTAAGGATAATAGGTATAGAAGAGAGTGAAGACCTCCAACTTAAAGGGCCAGTAAATGTCTTCAACAAAATTATAGAAGAGAACTTTCCTAACCTAAAGAAAGAGATGCCCATGATCATACAAGAAGCTTATCGAACCCCAAATCAACTGGACCAGAAAAGAAATTCTTCCTGCCACATAATAGTCAAAACACCAAATGCACAAAACAAAGAAAGAATACTAAAAGCAGTAAGGGAAAAAGGTCAAGTAACATATAAAGGCAGGACTATCAGAATTACACCAGACTTCTCACCAGAGACTGTGAAAGCTAGAAGATCCTGGACAGATGTCATACAGACCCTAAAAGAACACAAATGCCAGCTTAGACTACTATGCCCAGCAAAAATCTCAATCACAATAGATGGAGAAAACAAAGTTTTCCATGACAAAACCAAATTCACACAATATATCTCCACAAATCCAGCCATTCAAAGAGTAA
>NW_022196910.1:5073648-5081341 GCF_008632895.1 Mastomys coucha | reverse complement strand
AAGAAAACTTCAGACCAATTTCCCTTATGAATATCGATGCAAAGATATTCAATAAAATTCTTGCAAACAGAATCAAAGAACACATCAAAACGATCATCCACATTATCAAGTAGGCTTCATCCCAGGGATGCAGGGATGGTTCAATATACGGAAATCCATCAACATAATTCACTACATAAACATATTCCAGGACAAAAACCATATGATCATCTCACTAGATGCTGAGAAAGCATTTGACAAAATCCAACATCCCTTCATGATAAAAGTCTTGAAAGATCAGGAATTCAAGGCTCATATTTGAACATAGTAAAAGCAATATACAGAAAACCAGTAGCCAACATCAAACTAAATGGAGAGAAACTTGACGCAATCCAACTAAAATCAGAGACTAGACAAGGCTGCCCACTCTCTCCCTACCTATTCAATATTGTACTTGAAGTTCTAGCCAGAGCAATTAGACCACAAAAGGAGATCAAATGGATATAAATTGGAAAGGAAGAAGTCAAATTATCACTATTTGCTGACGATATGATAGTATACTTAAGTGACCTCAAAAATTCCACCAGAGAGCTCCTAAACCTGATAAAAAACTTTGACAAGTTAGCTGGATATAAAATTAACTCAAGCCAATCAGAGGCCTTCCTATACACAAAGAATAAACAGGCAGATAAAGAAATTAGGGAAAGAACACCCTTCACAATAGTTACAAATAATATAAAATACCTCAGTGTAACTCTAACTAAGCAAGTAAAAAATCTGTTGGACAAGAACTTCAAGTCTCTTAAGAAGGAAATTGAAGAAAATCTCAGAAGTTGGAAAGATCTCCCATGCTCATGGATTGGCAGGATTAATATAGTAAAAATGGCCATCTTGCCGAAGGCAATCTACAGATTCAATGCAATCCCCATCAAAATTCCAACTCAATTCTTCACAGACTTAGAAAGAGCAATTTGCAGATTCATCTGGAACAACAAAAGATCCAGGATAGCCAAAAGTATTCTCAACAATAGAGGAACCTCTGGTGGAATCACAATCCCAGACCTTAAGCTGTACTACAGAGCAACTGTGATAAAAACTGCATGGTATTGGTACAGTGACAGGCAGGTAGATCAATGGAACTGAATTGAAGACCCAGAAGTGAACCCATGCACCTATGGTCACTTAATCTTTGACAAAGGAGCTAAAACCATCCAGTGGGAAAAAGACAGCATTTTCAACAGATGGTGCTGGCTCAACTGGCAGTTAACTTGTAGAAAAATCCAAATCGATCCATTCCTTTCTCCTTGTACAAAGCTCAAATCCAAGTGCATCAGGGACGTCCAGATCAAAGAAGATACATTGAAACTAATAGAAGAGAAAGTGGGGAAGAACCTGGAGCAAATAGGCACAGGGGAAAATTTCCTGAAGAGAACGCCAATAGCTTCTGCTCTAAGATCAAGAATTGACAAATAGGACTTCATAAAGTTGCAAAGCTTCTGTAAGGCAAAAGACACTGTCAATAGGACAAAACGGCAACCAACAAATTGGGAAAAGATCTTTACCAACCCTCTATATGATAGAGGGCTAACGTCCAATGTATACAAAGAACTCAAGAAGTTAGACTCCAGAGAACCAAATAACCCTATTAAAAAATGGGGTACAGAGCTCAACAAAGAATTCTCCATTGATGAACACCGAATGGCTGAGAAGCACCTAAAGAAATATTCAAAATCCTTAATCATCAGGGAAGTGAAAATCAAAACAACCCTGAGATTCCACCTCACACCAGTCAGAATGGCTAGGATAAACACTCAGGGGACAGCAGATGCTGGAGAGGTTGTGGAGAGAGAGGAACATTACTTCATTGCTGGTGGGATTGCAAACTGGTACAACCACTCTGGAAATCAGTTTGGCGGTTTGTCCAGAAATTGGACATAGTTCTACCGGAGGACCCAGCTATACCACTCCTGGGCATATACCCAAAAATACTGCAACATGTAATATGGACCCATGCTCCACCATGTTGATAGCAGCCCTATTTATAATAGCCAGAACCTGGAAAAAACCCTGATGTCCTTCAACAGATGAATGGATACAGAAATTGTGGTACATCTACATGATGGAGGACTACTCAGCTATTAAAAACAATAAATTTATGAAATTCTTAGGGAAATGAATGGATCTGGAGAATATCATCCTGAGTGAGGTAACCCAATCACAAAAGAACAAACAGGGTATGCACTCTCTGATAAGTGGTTATTAGCCCACAAGTTTGGAATACAGGAAGAACAACCCACAAACCACAAGGAACTCAAGTAGGAAAACCAAAAGGTGGTCATTGCATTCCTTCTTAAAAGGGGGAACCAAATACCCACGGAAGGAGTTGCAGAGATTAACTATGGAGCAGAGACTGAAGGAAGGGCAAGCCAGCCTAAATATAGCTATCTCCTGAAAGGCTCTGACAGTACCTGACTAATACAGATGCAGAGGCTCACAACCATCCATTGAACTAAGTACAGGGTCCCCAGTGAAGGAGTTAGAGAAAGGACCAATGGAGCTGAGGGGTTTGCAGCCCCTTCAGACGAACAACAATATGAACTAACTAGTACCCTCAGAGCTCCCAGGGTCTCAACCACCAACCAAGGACTGCACATGGAGGTGTCTGATTGTTCTGGCAGCATGTGTATACTAGAGGATTGCAAGTTCGATCATCAATAGGAGGAGAGGACCTCGACCCTGTGAAGGTTCTGTGCCCCAGTGTAGGGGAATGCCAGGGCCAATAAGTGGGAGAGGGTCGGGTGGCAGGCATGGGGAGGGGGGAGGCAACAGGGATTTGTTTTTGTTGTTTTTGTTTGTTTCTTTGTTTTTTGGATGGGAAACCGGGAAAGGAGAAATTTACATGTAAATAAAGAAAATATCTAATAAAAAAAAGAAAAAAAGAATAAAAGATACAAGAATTTATAGAGCAGAATGAACCACACAGAAGGAAATTTAAGACTTGGCAACAGGCCTAAAAGAGATATTAGAAAAAAGTGGTGCAGGATTTTATAGGTCCAATCTTCTGTTTGCCACTTCCACTATCTCTCAGACCTCCTGCTCCTTCATTTCCATTCAGAAAAGAGCAGGCTTCCTGCTGAAGATGGCACATCAAGATGCAGTAAGACTAGGTACAAACCCTCATATCAAGGGTGAACAAGGGAACCCATTAGGAGGAAAGTGTCCCAAAAGCAGACAAAAGAGAAAAATACTTCCACAAGATGTGCTCAGAGTACCTAGTGTAGACCCATGAAGTTTCTATGATTGATGCTTCAGTCATTGGGAGCCCTGGTTAATTTGATTCCATGGCATGTGTTTTTCTGGTATCCGTAATGCCTCTGGCTCCTACAATCATTTATCTCCCTATTCCCAGGTATTCTCTGAGCAAGCTCCCCCTATTATTTTGCTGTTGGTCTCTGTATCAGATCCAATAATCTCTAGGTACTGACTTATGAGTATAACAGAATATCTTTAGGAATCATTTCACTGGCATTTTTCTGTCCAGTGGTGTTTGTTTCTACATAAGGCATCTAGGCTATCTAGGTTCTGGTACCTGACCATCAATGCAGTGTTGGCTATGGTCTCACTCTTACAGCACAGGACTCAGGTTAGAACAGCCATTAGTTGGCCACTGCCACAAGATCTGTGTTACCATTACCCACACATGCAACTTTTGGCAGAACAGATTGTATGTCAAAGTCTTTGTGGCTGTGTTGGTGCCCCAGCCTCAGCATTTGAAACCTCATCTGGTAACAAAAGATTGAGGGTCTGTACTACCCACTACTGGGAGTCCTCACTGAACCACCCTCATAGATTCCAAGTTTCCCATGTACACAATTTCCATATTGCCTTTCAAATATCACCTCCAATTCCAGTGAGTGGTCTCAGCCCATATTCTCCCTCCGTATTCTTTCCTTCCCTACCTGATCCTTCCTGTTCCCATCTCCACCACACATTTTTTTCCACAAAATCTATTCTAGTTTTTCTTCCCTGAGAGATCCATGGATTCTCCCTTAGCATCCTTCTTATTACATAGCCTCTCTGGGTCTGTGGGTTGTAGAGGGATTTTTTTTCTAAATAGCTAATATCATTTGATATGTAAGTACACATCATGTTTGTCTTTCTGGTGTTGGGTTGACTCACTTTGGAAGATTTTTTTCCTAGTTCTACCCATTTGGTTGCAAATTTTACAAAGTCATTAAAAAAAACAGATGAGTAATCTTCTACTCTGTAAATGTACCATATTTTATTTATTTATTCTAGAGTTGACAGACATGTAGGTTGTTTCCAGTTTTGGGCTATTATGAATACAGTTGAGTAAATGTATTTGTGGTATGATAGAGGGTCTGTTGAGTTAGGATATCTAGGGCTTGCTGTAGATGGGGAGCTGGGGTTTGAGGGTCCTGTACTGCACTGGATTTTGTTAATTTCATTCTTGAACAAGCCTTCTGCTTGTCTCTGTTTTTTGCTGACATGGTAGTCCCTGACTGTAGTAGGACTTTGGAGCTGGATGTCCTGGGTGGTACCAGGCCACCTGGGAGGCAAGCAGAGCTGTGGCCTGTGGGGAGGAGTGAGTATGCTCAATTGCAGGTAAAGGTCTGGACTGGAAAGTGGATCATAGAAAGCAGACCTCATGGCTGCTGGGCTTTTGGGGGTCCCAGCAGGTAGGTGATTGGGGCATGAATATCTCACATGGTTGTCAAGGGGGTGGCAGCAGGACTCTAGGAAGACAGGCAGAGATGTGCATCTGGGAGTGGAGTTTTAATAATTTCTGTTATTTCCTTTGTTGTTATAGGTTTATTTAACTTATTTATGATATTGATTTAAGTTTTATAAGTGTTGACTATCAAGGAAATTATGTACTACTTTTATATTTTCTAGTTTTATGGAGTACAGATTTTTAAAGTATGATCTAATGTTTCTTTGGACTTTTACATTCTCTGTTTTTATGCCCCCCTTTCTGATTTTATTAATTTAGATATCCTCTCTTTATCCTTTGGTTAGTCTGGATAAGGGATTATGGTTATTCTGTATTCAAAGAACTATTTGTTTCATTGAATTTTTTTTGCATTGGTATGTTCCTTTTTCTATTATTGATTTCAGCCCTAAGTTTTTTTCTGCCATCTACTCTTCTTGGGAGTATGTGTGTTTTTTGAGTATGCTGTTAAATTGCTTGTATGTGATTGCTCCAGATTTTGAGTATGTGTGTGTGTGTGTGTTAGTGCTACAAATTTTCTTGTACGCACCACTTTATTTTGTCCCAAATTTTGCATCTGTTGTGTGCTCATTTTGATTGTCTGTCTCTGTCTGAGGCATGATTAATCCTTGGCAATCTTCACTGGCATTATAAATAGCCAACTCTTTTAATAACTCTTGAATTTGTTCCTCCTTTACTTGCTTTTTGATAGCATCTTTTAGTCTTCCTATGAAATCAGCATAAGATTCAGAAGGACCTAGTGTAATATTTACACAAGTAGACTCAAAGTCAGATTTTGATTCAAATCTTATCCAAGCATCTATATCTACAACTCTAACATGTGGAAGGGCATCAACAGACATATTTTGCAACTGATAATTTGTTAATACCTATCTACCAGTCCCTAGCAGCATTTCATGTGTGACATTTGAAGACTACCTTTAATACTTGTTATTGAATTTTTTCATGGGCTTCAAATCTTAGCCACATTTGGTAACTGAAGAAATTGGGAAGTGCTTAGAACCATTTTAGCAACTATATGAAAAGCAAGTGCCCAGCATTGTGCATTATTGTTCCAAACATAATGGTATTAATAACAATATGGTTTAGTAGGTCCATGTAAAGGACAATATTTTAAAATCTTTTATTATGTCTATTTCTAATCCTGATAAATGTTTTGATTTCATTAAAATTGCTCTGGAAATACCAAGTTCGGCTCAGCAGACTTGGAAAAAAAAACAATTTACAAATTACTTTCTGCCTGTGCCCTAGCTTGCCTAGGTTATAAAATGTTTATTTTAGCACTTCTTACTCCATGCTTGAGGACTATTTTCAGGCAATGAACAATGTGCATTTAAAGAGGACTCTAATAATGGAGCTGAGGAATTGGTCACCTGGCAGATGTGGAGCTGTTTCTATTTTTTATTTTACCTGCATGGGGATATCTCCTTCTCTCCCTCTTTTATTAATTTTAATTAATAAAAATTAATTAATTACCCAGTTTATATTCATGTAAGGATTCACCTATCTTTTCCTCATCATTACTAGCTTTCTTATCTTCCTTAAATATTTAATAAGAGTCTAAATCAATGCCCAAGTGGCCCAAAACTGAATAGGATATT
Source organism: Mastomys coucha (assembly GCF_008632895.1). Classification (NCBI taxonomy): domain Eukaryota; kingdom Metazoa; phylum Chordata; class Mammalia; order Rodentia; family Muridae; genus Mastomys; species Mastomys coucha. The sequence goes on along the minus strand of NW_022196910.1, from coordinate 5,075,008 downwards.
TCTCCCTTGTTTCTAATCCTTTCCAATATTCTATTGAATTGTGTTCCAGGTTTCGTCATTTAAAGTTCCTTCTTCTTGAAAAAAAGATTATAATTACAAAACCTTGCATACACTATAAAAAGTTGTTATTTTGATACTTGTGCTCCATGTTTTTTTCAAGAAATGATGCCCAAGCTTGACATAAGGGAAGGCATTCTCTAGTTTCTGTCCCAGTATTCTCACTCACCTCTTTCAGTAAGTGTCCCCATTCTCTTATATTGTAGCTAATGTCAGGTCCCTGATGACTTGATCCACTTGTTACCAGTCTACTTGGTGGCATGAAACTAAATATGAGAAAAGGCAGCCTAAAATAAGACAGATTAATGTCTCATGCAATAGCCAACTTTATTCAATGCACAAGAAAATTTATCTTCTAATGGATAAGCAAGTAATAACATATGAGAATATTTAACTAGCTGTATACAGTCATATGGGCAAGATATATGAGTTTAGGGTGTATAGAGGTACAAGGAAAGTGTTTGGAAACATCATTTGAATTATAATAATATGCTAATGGGAAATATAAAGTAAAACTACTTCTATTTATTGCATGTCCAGAGACTTGAAATCCCTTTTCAAGAATAAACCCATGTTTTAGAAAGCTGAGATCACAGGGCTCTTCTCCTGTTTTCTTGGAGTTTTCTCACAAAGCTTCATTCCTGGTCTTTGTTATAACTAATGCTCACTGATAACTCTTAAAATCAATGGGTTCAAATTAACATCATCCAAGAAATACAGACTATTAGAATGAGTATAAAATCAAGATCCATTTGGGTTTTTTGGTTGTTTTTTTGTTTTTGTTTTTGTTTTTGTTTTTGGCTTTTCCAGACAGGGTTTCTCTTGTATAGCCCTGGCTATCCTGGAACTCACTCTGTAGACAAGGCTGGCCTCAAATCAGAAATCCACTTGCCTTTGCCTCCCAAGTTCTGGGATTATAGGCATGCACCACCACTGCCAGGCAAGACCCATTCTTCTTTGTATCCAAGAAACACATCTTACCTTGAGGAAATATATAACTTCAAGATAAAAGTACAGAAGAAGATATCTTGAACAAATGACCTTAGAAACAAGCTGATGTATCCATTTTAATATTAACAAATAGATTTCAAACTAAAGCTAATCAGAAGATATAAAGGAGTACACTACATACTCATCATAAAGGAAAACTCAACCTAGAGAGTATTGAAATTCTAGATATATATGAACCAAACAAAATGGCACCCCCAAAGAAAAACTACTACAGTTAAAATCTCTGATTCGGTTTGCAAGAATTTTATTGAGTATTTTTGCATCAATATTCATAAGGGAAATTGGTCTGAAG
>NW_022196910.1:5067980-5072970 GCF_008632895.1 Mastomys coucha | reverse complement strand
TTTTTGTTTTTTGGAAGGGAAACTGGGAATGGAGAAATTCGCATATAAATAAAGAAATAAAAAAAAATAAAAATAAATAAATAAATAAATAAAAAATCTCATAGTATTCCTCATTTTGTAATGAAGAAAACGGAAGTAACACAAAGCTTAAAATATCATATAAACTGAACCACTCTCTACTGAATAAGGGGATGAAGAGGGTAATGGGGGAGTTCAGGACCATGTATAGGAAGGGACAGGAGAGATAGCCAGATTACCATGAAAATGAATTAAACCTACAACTGATAGGGGTGTGGATGTGGAGGCACCTAGAGGACAGAAACCTGGAGCAGAGGATGCTCCAAAGGATCAATGGAGATGACCCTAGCTGAGACTCATAGTAGTGGAAATATGGAACTTGGAAAGATCACTTCCTATAGCCAGGCAGGAATCCCAGTGGAGCAATAGAGACACCAAGCCACTCACAAACTTTTGCCCTAAAATTTATCCTGTCTATAAAAAATGAAGGGAAGTGGGATGGAGGAAACTTATGGATTGGCAAGTGTCAAATCCATAAAACTCCCAACTTGAGGCCCATCCCATGGTCAAGCTCCAATCCTTTATACTATTCATGATAGTCTGTTAGCCTTGCAGACAGGAGTTAGCATGGCTGTCCTCTGAGAGGCTCCACCCACAAGCTGACTCAGAGGGATGCAGAGACTTACATCAATACAACTTCTCAACTCTTACTGCAGAGTTGAGGGTAGGATTTGGAACACCAAAGGAGGAAGAAACTCCATAGGAAGACCAATAGTCAACTAACTTGGACTCTTTGGGTCCTTTAGAGACTGAACCACCAAAGGGCACACACAGACTAGACCTACCCTGTACCCCATGCAAAGATGTAACAGATACACTGTTTTGTCTTCATTGAAAGTTTCAAAGAAATGGAGTTTGGGCTATCCCTAAAGCTGTTGCATGTTTGTGGGATATATTCTAGCTGGACTGCCTCATCTGGCATCAGTGGGAGTTGTTTCACTTAGCCTTGCAGAGACTTAATGTACCAGGGTGTCAGAATACCCAGAGAGGCCTCTCCCCTCTCAGATGACAAAAACAGGGGAAGGGTATATGAATTGTTAGAAGAGATATCTGGAAGGAGGGGCAGTGATCAGGAAGTAAAGTGGATAAATAAAAATAAAATGAAAAAAGTATTAAAATAGTTTACCCCACTATCAAACATAAAGGAAGAAATTTGCAACCAATTCCACAGAAATGATAAGGAATCACATTATTAACTATTTGTATGTTCATGTGACAATGAGCAATTTATAAAAAACATGGTGGTTTGAGATTCAATATTCAAATAGATTCTGAACATTGTGCAGAATGAAGTTAGTCACATTGTATTCACAGTCAGAAAAATGCAAATAGATGCATGTCTTCAGTCAGCATTCTTCTATTTATGAAGTTAGACACCCAAGCCTATTGAAAGTCAGATCTACCCAAGACTTTCTCCAAAGCTCTGAAGAAAAGTCAAAGTGAATGCTAATTTTGTGTCTTTCTTAGGAGACTTGGCAGTCTGGGGCTGGAGCCAGTACTTACAAGGAGTCAAGGTTGTAGTTTCTGAAGATGCAAAACTTTCCTAGGTATAACATATGTTTATCAGTCCAAAGGCTACTGAGTTCTTGATCTGTAATGGTCTTGAGACATCCTATGCTATCACTGTGAAACCTTGTTTAATTAGCTCCTGTTAACTTAGACCCACTTTATGATAGTTTCTGCTAAAATTGTACCATTTCTTTCCTGAAGATAGTATATCAGATTCTGTACTTCATAATATGCTTACTTGACAAGAGAACTAGGGTGTTTAATAACTCTTGAGACCACAATTCCTATCCTTTTTATCTGCAATCATTGGAACCTTCCTCTCAGGGGCCCAACACTGAAGAATGCACTTCTAGTCATAAACAGTGTCAGATATATTCGGATAACTCAGTTTTATTGATCATACCCTCTATTCCTTTGTCTTTTATCCTTTCTTCAAAAACTAGAAAGCCAGCTCTGCATACCTGCTGCTCTGATTCATTATACAACTAAAATAAATAAGCATAAAGACAGAAAAAATAAGGTAAAAATTAAATTCCTGTTTTCCAGAGTGACATGAAACTTTTTCTCTCACTCTATGGAAAAAAATGAATTCAAATTGAACATTTGACCTTCAGGACTGGACTGAAATAACTTGAATATATTATATGAATGACATTCTAATAAACAAGTGTAGGCAGTGGCATACCAGATACATTTCAATAGCTCAGAAGTGTTACTCAGCATTGGGAAGAAGGTATAGTCAGAAAGTTTCTGCACAGCAAGAATACAGTGGATAGACAGCCTCCAGAATGGAGAAAATGTCTTCTCTTTATTCATCCTAGATGGACTGACATTTGGAATACATAAAAATCACAAATGCCTAAATGCTCCATCCACCTACTCAGTAAACATGTACAAGTATTGAACCTAGGATATGAAAAATAACAACACAATTCAAGCAGTTTAAGAAAAGTTCAACATTATAATGACAGGGAAATCACAACTGAAATCCTCAAGACATTTTCTCCCAAGTTATTGGGGACAGCAAATATCCAGACAATAAACCTAATAAAATAAATTAGAATTAATGGACAAGGAATCTACTCCACTTCTAGTTTGAATAGAATCTACCGATTTTCTCTCCGGTGAGTTTCTAAGACGGGAGCAGCCAGCCAGGAAGCACAGGCCCCACGAGTTGCAGGGGAGTTGCAGGGCAGCAAGGACTGGATTCTCCCAGCTTCCGAGTGACAGAAGTGGATCAGCGACCTTCTCTGCCTCTTCCATGCAAGTGGAGGGCCTACCTCCAGGGAGCACTTTTACCCAGAGACTCAGGTGAGATCCACCATTTTCTCTCTGGTGAGTTTCTAAGACTGGAGCAACCAGCCAGGAGGCACAGGCCCCACGAGTCTCAGGGGACTTGCAGGGTGGCAGGGACAGGACAAGCTCTAGTTAGAGACACTAAGATCATCTAACAAAAAAAATCAAGAGATGGCAAAAGGCAAAAGCAAGAATCCTACCAACAGAAACCAGGACTACTTGACTTCATCAGAACCTAGTACTCCCACTACAACAAGTCCTGGATATCCCAAAACACCAGAAAAGCAAGAATTGGATCTCAAATCATATCTCACAATGCTGATAGAGGAACTTAAGAAGGACATGAATAACTCCCTTAAAGAAATACAATGAGAATACAGGTAAAGAGGTACAAGCCCTTAAAGAGGAAAAAAATCCCATAAAGAATTACAGGAGATCACAAGTAAACAAGTAGAAGCACTTAAACAGCAAACTCAAAAATCCCTTAAGGAATTGCAGGAAAACACAAAAAACAGGTGAAGGAATTGAGTAAAACCATCCAGGACTTAAAAATGGAAGTCGAAACAATAAAGAAATCACAAAAAGAGACAACTCTGGAATTAGAAATCTTAGTAAAGAAGTCGGGAAACATAGATGCAAACATCACTAACAGAATAAAAGAGATAGAAGAGAGAATCTCAGGGGCAGAAGATAACATAAACAACATTGAGAGAACAGTCAAAGAAAATGCAAAGAGCAAAATGACACTAACCCAAAACATCCAGGAAATCCAGGACACAATGAGAAGACCAAATCTAAGGATAATAGGTATAGATGAGAGTGAAGACCTCCAACTTAAAGGGCCAGTAAATATCTTCAACAAAATTATAGAAGAAAACTTCCCTAAACTAAAGAAAGAAATGCCCGTGATCATACAAGAAGCCTATAGAACCCCAAATTGACCGGACCAGAAAATAAATTCTTCCCGCCACATAATAGTCAAAACACCAAATGCACAAAACAAAGAAAGAATACTAAAAGCAGTAAGGGAAAAAGGTCAAGTAACATATAAAGGCAGGCCTATCAGAATTACACCAGACTTCTCACCAGAGACCATGAAAGCTAGAAAATCCTGGCCAGTTGTCATACAGACTCTAAGAGAACACAAATGCCAGCCCAGACTACTATACCCAGCAAAACTCTCAATCACCATAGATGGAGAATCCAAAGTATTCCATGACAAAACCAAATTCACACAATATATTTCCACATATCCAGCCTTTCAAAGAGTAATAAATGGAAAACTCCAACACAAGAAGGGGAACTACATCCCTGACAAAACAAAAATGTAATCTTCCAACAAAACTAAAAGAAGATAGACACATGAATGGAATGCCAGCTCTAACTACAAAAATAACAGGAAGCAACAATTGCTTTTCCTTAATATTTATTAATATCAATGGACTCAATTCTCCAATAAAAAGACATAGACTTTCAGATTGGGTACGTAAACAGGACCCAACATTTTGCTGCATACAGGAAACCCACGTCAGTGACAAAGACAGACACTACCTCAGAATAAAAGGCTGTAAAGAAAATCTCCAAGCCAATGGCCCAAGAAAAAAGCTGGAGAAGCCATTCTAATATTAAATAAAATCAACCCTCACCCTAAAGTGATAAAAAAAGATAAGGAGGGATACTTTATATTCATCAAAGTTATGATCTACCAAGATGAACTTTCAATTCTGAACCTCTATGCTCCAAATGCAAGGGCATCTACATTCATAAAAGAAACTTTACTAAAGCTGAAAGCACACATTACACAGCACACAGTAGTAGTGGAAGATTTCAATACCCTACTCCCTGCAATGGACAGATCATGGAAACAGAAACTAAACAAGGACACAGTGAGACTAACAGAAGTTATGAAACAGATGGTTTTAACAGATATCTATAGAATTTTTTATCCTAAAACAAAAGGATATACCTTCTTCTCAGCACCTCATGGTACCTTTTCCAAAATTGACCATATAATCTATCACAAATCAGGCCTCAACAGGAACAAGGAGATTGAAATAATTCCTTGTATCCTATCAGATCACCATGGACTAAGGCTGCTCCTCAATAA
>NW_022196910.1:5060441-5066724 GCF_008632895.1 Mastomys coucha | reverse complement strand
CTCCCTACCTATTCAATATTGTACTTGAAGTCCTAGCCAGAGCAATTAGGCAACAAAAGGAGAGCAAATGGATACGAATTGGAAAGGAAGAAGTCAAATTATCACTATTTGCTGACGATATGATAGCATACTTAAGTGACCCCAAAAATCCACCAGAGAGCTCCTAAACCTGATAAACAACTTCAGCAAAGAAGCAGGATGTAAAATTAACTCAAGCAAATCAGAGGCCTTCCTATACACAAAGAATAAACAGGCAGATAAAGAAATTAGGGAAACAACTCCCTTCACAATAGTTACAAATAATATAAAATACCTCGGTGTAACCCTAACTAAGCAAGTAAAAGATCTGTTTGACAAGAACTTCAAGTCTCTGAAGAAGGAAATTGAAGAAGATCTCAGAAGATGGAAAGATCTCCCATGCTCATGGATTGGCAGGATTAATATAGTAAAAATGGACATCTTACCGAAGGCAATCTACAGATTCAATGCAATCCCCATCAAAATTCCAACTCAATTCTTCACAGACTTAGAAAGAGCAATTTGCAGATTCATCTGGAACAACAAAAGATCCAGGATAACCAAAACTATTCTCAACAATATAGGAACCTCTGGTGGAATCACAATCTCAGACCTTAAGCTGTAGTACAGAGCAATTGTGATAAAAACTGCATGGTATTGGTACAGTGACAGGCAGGTAGATCAATGGAATAGAATTGAAGACCCAGAAATGAACCCATGCACCTATGGTCACTTAATCTTTGACAAAGGAGCTAAAACTATCCAGTGGAAAAAAGACAGCATTTTCAACAAATGGTGCTGACTCAACTAGCGGTTAACATGTAGAAAAATGCAAATAAATCCATACCTTTCTCCTTGTACAAAGCTCAAGTCCAAGTGGATCAGGGACCTCCACATCAAAGCAGATACATTGAAACGAATAGAAGAGAAAGTGGGGAAGAACCTGGAGCAAATAGGCACAGGGGAAAATTTCCTGAAGAGAATGCTCTAAGATCAAGAATTGACAAATGGGACCTCATAAAGTTGCAAAGCTTCTTTAAGGCAAAAGACACTGTCAATAGGACAAAACAACACCGAACAAAATGGGAAAAGATCTTTACCAACCCTATATCTTATAGAGGGCTAATATCCAATGTATACAAAGAACTCAAGAAGCTAGACCCCAGAGAACCAAATAACCCTATTAAAAAGTGGGGTACAGAGCTCAACAAAGAATTCTCCATTGATGAACACCGAATGGCTGAGAAGCACCTAAAGAAATTTTCAACGTCCTTAGTCATCAGGGAAATGCAAATCAAAACAACTCTGAGATTCCACCTCACACCAGTCAGAATGGCTAGGATAAAAAACTCAGGTGACAGCAGATGCTGGAGAGGTTGTGGAGAAAGAGGAACATTACTTCATTGCTGGTGGGATTGCAAACTGGTACAACCACTCTGGAAATCAGTTTGGCGGTTCGTCCAGAAAATGAACATAGTTCTACTGGAGGACCCAGCTATACCACTCCTAGGCATATACCCAAATGATACTGCAACATGTAATAAGGAGACATGCTCCACCACATTCGTAGCAGCCCTATTTATAATAGCCAGAACCTGGAAACAACCCAGATGTCCCTCAACAGAGGAGTGGATACAGAAATTTGGTACATCTACACAATGGAGTACTACTCAGCTATTAAAAACAATAAATTTATGAAATTCTTAAGTAAATGGATTGATCTGGAGAATATCATCCTGTGTGAGGAAACCCAATCACAAAAGAACAAATACGGTATGCACTCTCTGATAAGTGGTTATTAGCCCAGAAGTTTCGAATACAGAAAGAACAACCCACATTCCACAAGGAACTCAAGAAGAAGGAAGACCAAAAGGTGGACATTTCATTCCTTCTTAAAAGGGGGAACCAAATACCCACGGAAGGAGTTACAGAGATTAACTATGGAGCAGAGACTGAAGGAAGGGCAAGCCAGCCTAAATATAGCTATCCCCTGAGAGGCTCTGACAGTACCTGACTAATACAGATGTAGAGGCTCACAGCCATCCATTGAACTGAGTACAGGGTCCTCAATGAAGGAGTTAGAGAAAGGACCTATGGAGCTGAGGAATTTGCAGCCCCTTAGGATGAACAACAATATGAACTAAGTAGTACCCTCAGAGCTCCCAGGGTCTCAACCACCAACCAAGGACTGCACATGGAGGGGTCTGATTGTTCTGGCAGCATGTGTATAGTAGAGGATTGCAAATTCGATCATCAATAGGAGGAGAAGACCTCTGCCTTGTGAAGGTTCTGTGCCCCAGTGTAGGGGAATGCCAGGGCCAATAAGTGGGAGAAGGTGGGGTGGCAGGCATGGGGAGTGGGGAGGCAACAGGGGTTTGTTTTTGTTGTTTTTGTTTGTTTCTTTGGTTTTGGGAGGGGAAACTGGGAAAGGAGAAATTTACATGTAAATAAAGAAAATATCTAATTAAAAAAAAGAATCTACCTACTGTGGCTACTATGAAAATTAGTGTAAGATAACTAATTCAAAAATTACAATTAAAACTATGTGGTCCTTCTGTAGCACTCCTGGGAATGTAGCTAGTATGCATAGCTCAGCATTCTGTAGATACATCCACATTTATTGTCATATAATTCAGAGTAGTCAGATATTTATACACAGAAGTGATATTATTAGATAGGACACACACCCACACAATCTTCCATAAAGAACAGTCAAGTTTAATCATTTAATGTAATACATGAACATGTTTCCTATCATCCATAATGATACATGAAAGAAACAAATCCACACTCACTCAGAGACTCAATATTAGGCAATATGTTTTATGCATTCCAAGTAAACATAGGTTCTTTTTGTAGATAAAAATCTTAAAAGAAGAGACTGCATATGGAAATTAGATGATACCTAGGTATTACCCAGAGATAGTATCAAGTTTGAAGGAAACCACAGTTGTGGTTAAAAAAATATTTCATTATAAGATATTAAACATGAGGACTGAATAGGACAAATATTATGTTTTAGAACTTAGTTTGACTCTGAATGTCCTCATTGCTACAAACATTGAACTGGGTGGGTGTTGAGTCACTATAATTCAGAATTTTTGAGGTAATTTCATGATGACAGGGTCTTAGAGGACAGGAAACCAAGATAGATTTTTGAGATTCTGTACATGTTACTAGAATATAGTAGCATAAAAGAAACACAGCAGAAGTGTTCTGCTCCTAGCTTCGTGCTGCATACTAGGCTACCTTTCTATATCCTGGAAAAACAGAGGACATATTGTACCATGATATATAGTAATAGCTCTGAGAGCACAGACCCCCTATGACCATTTCACCTCTCATCTTACTGTGGAAGTTCTGATGAAATCCACTGAATTCATTAACAATGGTTTTCCAGGAAAAAAAAATAAAGCTGTTGAGATAAGTTTGGGACCAAAACTTCTCAAGAGAATATTGTCCCTGGTCCATTTCTGCCATGGACATGAATGAAACCATGGCACATGAGCCTGGGGAAGTTGGTTCTCTGTTGCGGGAATTATTTAAAAAATGAATCTACCCCACAAACTCCCTTTTCTGCGGTGCCACATTCTTGTGCTAGTACTGTCTGGCCTCAACACTAAATTCTGGTGAGTTCTTGTTATTTTCTCCCAGCTAATTGCAACATCTAGCTCACATACAACACTTCACACACACACACACACACACACACACACACACACAGACACACACACACACACACACCACAATCATTCATTTGGATAGTGCCTAGGACCCGGGAGGTAAAGCATGACTCTTAATGCTTTAATATCCAGTCAGATTGTGTAATAATAAGATCACAATTAACAAGATGCCAATACAATAATTTCAGAACCAAATAATAAAGACAATGTTCTAACCCAGTTCATCTATTTTATAAAAACCTTTGCTTGGTTGTATAACCACGCCGGGTCTGACTCCTCATCACCCTCTGACTCCATGATGAAGCTCATACTCTCCTCCTGCTCTTGACCTTTCTCCTCCTCCAACTCTAGCTCCACCTCTCTATTCCTGTCCAATCACAGGCCTGTCCCTGCCCTAATGTGATTACACAGAGAAAATGCTGCAGCAGCTCTCATAATAGATTTCTCACTTGTGCTGATGAAAATATTGTAGACCTCAGACCCTGATCCTGAGGCCTGACTTTTCAAGATATATCCAGGGATCATGGCACAGAATTAGCATAAGGGAATTAGGAAATATAAATGTGCCTCTTCCTGTCAGTGACAGTAATAAAAGAGACATGTAGGTCCAAATGTATGGATGTGTATGCGATGTTTGTATGAAAAACTTGCTTCACCTCTGCTCAGTCTTAGACACTAGAAGATATGAGGAAACTGTGTGTTTTCATTACTTCCCTCTTGTTCCTGAAGTTTTCTCTCATCTGTGCAGTTTGACAGAAACCAGCTGCTTTTGGAGAATAAAGCACAATGAAGATGATGATGGAGTTTGTGGACTGACTGTACTTTTAACTTTTTATGTTACAGTCTTTAATCCACTTCAACTTGAAATTTTTTCATGGTAATAGATATGAATCTATGTATATTCTTCTACATGCAGATACCCATTTAGACCAGTCTCATTTGTTGAAGATGCTTTCTTTTTTTTTTTAGAATTCTGGATTTATTTATTTATTTATTTATTGGTTTCTTTTTTTGATATTTTCTTTATTTACATGTAAATTTCTCCTTTCCCAGTTTCCCCTCCAGAAAACAAACAAACAAACAAATACAAAAAGAACAAACCCCTGTTGCCTCCCCCGTCCCCATGCCTGCCACCCCACCCTGTCCCGCTTATTGGCCCTGGCATTCCCCTACACTGGGGCACAGAACTTGAAGATGCTTTCTTACATCCACTGTATGGTTTTGGCTGCTTTGTCAAATATCAAGTGTCCATAGGTTGATGGATTTACTTCTCAGTCTTCAATTTAATTCCATTGATTAACCTGTTTTTATGCCAATGCCATGTGGTTTTTATCACACTATTTTTGTGCAGTACAGTTTGATATTAGGGAAGGTGATTCCTCCAGATAGTCTTTTATTTTATAGAATTGTTTTAGATATTATGGGTTTTTATTTTTGTTTTCTTTGTTTGTTTGTTTGTTTTCCCTTGTAAAGTTGAGCATTGTTCTTTCAGGGTCTGTAAAGAATTGTGTTAAAGTTTTGATGGGAATTACACTGAAACTGTAGATTGCTTTTGGTACATATGTTATGATAACCCATCTTATTCAAAGACTTGACATTTTTGTCATACGGGTCTTTTACTTGCTTAGTTAGAGCTACACCAGATATTTTATATTATTTGTAGCCTTTGTGAAGGATGCTGGTTCCTTTATTTCTTTCTCAGTCAGTTTGTCTCTTGTATATAGGGGGGTCTATTGATTTTTTTTTTTAAATTTTGTATCTAGCTACTTCACTGAAGGTGTTTATCAGTTATAAAAGTTCCCTGGTAGAATTTTGGGGCTCAATTGTGTGTATTATAATAGCCTCTTTAAATAGCAATATTTTGGCTTCTTTCCTTCCAGATTGTACCCTCTCGATAGGTAAAACTTTGAGACTATATTAAATAGATATAGAGAATGTAGACAGCCTTGTGTTGTTCCTTATTTTACTGGAATTACTTTGAAATTCTCTTTAGTTAATTGACTGTAGGCTTCCTATACTCTGCCCTTATTACATTTCTATGTATCCCTTTTATCCACAATCTCTACAAGACCTTTTCTAGGAAAGGCGTGAAATTTTGTGAAAGGTTTTTTCATCATGGAATGTGATGATTATGTGTTTTTCCTTTCAGTTTGTTTATATGATGGATTAAATTGGCTATTGTCTGTTTTGTTGATTCTTTTTTCAAAGAACAGATTCTTTGTTTCCTTGATTCTTTTTATTGTTCTCTTTGTTTCTAATTTATTGTTTTTAGTCCCTAGTTGGATTTTCTGCCTTCTACTCCCCTTGGGTTGCTTGCTTCTTTTTGTTCTAGAGATTTCAAGTGTGCTGTTACATTGCTAGTACTAAATGCTATGACTTTCTCTCTTAGCAATGTTTTCACTATGTCCTACAATGTTGCACATGTTCTAACTACATTTGTATTCTGTGGACTCTTTTCTCCTTTGCTTGGAAGCGATTTGGTTTCTGTAAAGCAGCCCCCGACAGTCTGCAAGCTGGAGCTGGACACCCGCGGTGAGGAACTCTGACTGCAGCCCCTTAGATCAAAGGCTGACAGGTCTCAT
>NW_022196910.1:5043920-5059929 GCF_008632895.1 Mastomys coucha | reverse complement strand
TTTTTGTTTTTTGGAGGGGAAACTGGGAAAGAAGAAATTCGCATGTAAATAAAGAAAATATCTAAAATTAAAAAAAATGAAAAAAAAAAGCTTGCCGGATCTTCCTTTCAAGATCCTCCTCCCGTCTGGTGTTTATGGATTTTCCTGTTTATGTTAGATGGGCGGGTTTCGATTTCCCCTGGTTCTCGTTCCTGAGTGTGGTTATTTAAACTCAGTGATCCTTGGTAAACACACATCTCTCGATACAGCTACCTGGCGTCCATGTCCTTCTTTTGTACGTCTCGGTACACAGAGCTACAGGGGGTATTTGTTTTATGTATTTTTGTTACATGTTTGTCTCGTGTTGTGGTGTAGATGCAGAAGTCTTGTCTCTTGTCTAAGTTACATGTGGCGCTAGCGAGGTGGCGGACAGTCCCGAGAGGGTACAGCCGCCTGACAGCCTGGCCAGGGCCATAGAGAGCACACTCTTTAGATTCATTGTGCGTGGGCATCCGACATCTGATCTGCCAGTCGAGCCGGTCTGCCTTGGCGGGCTGGCGGTGTCTGAGCGGGCCAGGGTCGCGCTGTTGGCGGCTCTCGGTACAGCTGTGTGTGTGCCTCCCGCTCTGCCCGCCTACAGCTCCCAGACACTCAGATCAGAACAGAGATTGGCTAGACTACACAGAGACAGCCTAAGTTCAGAGCTCACGATCCAGTGCTGCACTCTGGAGGCACACAGCTAGTCCCAGGAGGGGTGGGCGTTCCCGCATTCCCAGAGACCGAAATCCATGACTGCCCGTGGGCGGAGCTTGGACTTCGCCTTCAGCGGCTCTCGCCCGGTCCAGCGACAGAGTGCCTAGCTTTTTTGACAGAGATTTTGTCAGGGCGGGCTTGTGACCCACACTTACTGGGAATTCCTCGTTCATGGAGAATAATTACAATCCCCGATCCCCATCATGAATGGGGTTCAAAGGGTTACCCGCGCCTGCCAGCATAGGGTAGGCACACGCTGAGTCAGTCAGTGTAGTGCGCATGCAGCCCTAGACAACTAAGGACATCACAGACCCGTTGTTGCTTGGTCTCGGGTGGCTGAACGCCACTTGTCCCTGTTTTAAAAACACTGTGTCACATAGCTTATTCAGTCAACACCTTGATTTTACTTTGTTACGTACATATAATGTTTTTAATATTGATTTCAAAGAGTATAGATTGTTTATATTGAAAGTTGCTTTCTAAAATTATGGTTATGACTTATATTCCTTAAAAATTAAAATTAATAGGGTTAGATTTGATGGTTTTCCATTGAATATTATTTACAGTCTGGTTACTAGTTCATTTTAAGTAAGAAAATGTTTTAAGAGCTAATGTCCGGTAACTCTAATAGCTGGCTTATAGACAAAAGTCCAAGCAGGACATTATTTTACAGAGGCCATAAGCTTTAGTAATGAGACATTTTCCATAGTGGCCTGGGCCCCATACAGATTATATCAAGTAGATTAATATTACTCCTGTGTTTATAGAATCAGCTTCAGTGCTAGTGTGAGAACAGTTAGAAGCAGGTCATCTGAAGAAATCAGATTCTCCATATAACACACTTAGTTTGTGATTTAGAAATCATCAGATATATGTAGATTGTTAATAGACTATATAAAGAGTTATGATTCTTGATTTGATTAGAGAACAGTGACTATTCCAAAATGATTTTATTTTCGTGGTTTAAAGATTTATTTGCCTTTAATCAGATAGAGTTACAAACTGCCCCAGAGAAGGTGCAGACTCAAGATCCGTATAATTATCTAGGTTTTACACTTATGGATCAAGCTGTTTTTCCTCAAAGATAGAGACCATTTGAAAACAAATGATTTTCAAAAATTATTGGGTGATATTAATTTGCTTTGTCCCTATGTAAAACTTACCATGAGAGACTGGAAGCCCTTATAGATATTCTCAGAGATAATGCTGATCTGTATTCTCCTAGATCCTTAACTAAAAAAGAGATTTCTGCTTTACAGCAGGTAGATTAAAACTATTGAGTATCAATTCATTTCAGATGTTATTTTCTCACCTTTTACCTCGGAGCTACACTCTTGGCTTTTTGTACAGATTTACTACTTATTCAATTTAGATTCCTAGAGTCTATAGATATTCTTCCCCCAAGATAGATTATTAAAGTTTTTTATATACATGAAGTTATCTTTCCAAGGTAACGGCTTGGAAGACAATAGACGATGCCCTTGTGGTATTTACTGATGGCACATCTAGAAAGTACTAGTTTTCTCATTAATGGTATACATGGAATTAAGTATTCCTGGTCTTTCCGCTAATTGGCTGAATTAACTGCGGTTTTTTAGGCCTTTAAAGCTGTGTCTGATACGTTTAAGTTTTTCTCCAACAGCTTCTGTTTTGCACAGTTTTTAAAGTAAACATGCCTGCAAGACTTCTAAGTGATCAGTTAATAAACTAGCAATTGCTATAGACAGAGAAACCAAGCTATTCCATGACAAAACCAAATTTACACAATATCTTTCCACAAGTCCAGCCCTTCAAAGGATAATAAATGGAAAACTCCAACACAAAGAGGGAAACAACACCATAGAAATAGCAAGAAAATAATCCTCTTTTAACAAACCAAAAGAAGATAGCCACATAAACATAATTCTACCTCTAACAACAAAAATAACAGGAAGCAACAATTACTTTTCCATAATATTTCTTAATATCAATGGACTCAATTCCCCAATAAAAAGACATAAACTAACATAACTGGATATGTAAACAGGACCCTACATTTTGCTGCATACAGTAAACCCATGTCAGTGACAAAGACAGACACTACCTCAGAGTAAAAGGCTGGAAAACAATTTTTCAAGCAATTGTTCCCAAGAAACAAGCTGGAGTAGCCATTCTAATATCGAATAAAATCAAATTTCAACCTAAAGTTATCAAAAAAGATGACGAGAGATACTGAATACTCATCAAAGGTAAAATCTACGAAGAAGAACTCTCAATTCTGAACATCTATGCTACAAATGCAAGGGCACCCACATTCCTAAAAGAAACTTTGTTAAAGCTCAAAGCACTCATCACATCCCACACCATAATAGAGGGAGACTTCAATATCCCACTCTCAGTAATGGACAGATAATGGAAACAGAAGCCAAACAGAGACACAGTGAAACAACAGAAGTTATGAACCAAATGGATCTAACAGGTATCTATAGAATATTTCATCCTAAAGCAAAAGAATATACCTTCCTCTCAACACCTCGTCGTACCTTCTCCAAAACTGACCATATAATTGGTCACAAAACAGGCCTCAACAAAAATAAGAAGATTGAAATAATCCCATGCACCCTATCAAATCTAAGGCTATCAGAGTAAGGCTGGTCTTAAATTCCAACAAAAACAAATGGAAAACACACATACACATGGGAGCTGAGCAATGTTCTACTCAGTGATAACTTGGACAAGGAAGAAAGAAAGAAAAGAAATTATAGACTTTAGAATTTAATGAAAATGAAGACACATTATACCAAAACTTATGGGACACAATGAAAGCTGTGCTAAGATGAATACTCATAACTTTAAATACCTTCAAAAAGAAACTAGAAAGAGCTTACACTAACAGCCTGACAGCACAACTGAAAACTCTAGAACAAAAAGAAGCAAATACAATCAAGAGGAGTAGATAGCAGGAAATAATCAAACTCAGGGCTAAAATCAACCAAATAAAAACAGAAAGAAGTATACAAAGAATCAACAAAACCAGGAGCTGGTTCTTTGAGAAAATCAACAAGATAGATAAACCCTTGAGCAGATTGACCAGAGAACACATAGACAGTATCCAAATTAATAAAATTAGAAATGAAAAGGGAGACATAACAACAGAATCCATGGAAATTCAAAAAATCACCAGATCCTACGACAAAATCTTATACTCAACAAAACTGAAAAATCTGGATGAAATGGACAATTTTCTAGATACATACCAGGTGCCAAAGTTAAAACAGGATCAGATAAACTATCTAAACAGGATCAGATAAATCCCTAAAGATACAGAAACAGTCATTAAATGTCTCCCAATGAAAAAAGCCCAGGATCAGATGGGTTTAGTGGAGAATTCTACCAGACCTTTAAAGAAGACCTAATACCAATACCATGAAACTACAATTACCAGTATACTACACAAAGACCTAACAAAGAAAGAGAACTTCAGATCAATTTTCCTTATGAATTTCGATGCAAAATACTCAATAAAATTCTTGCAAACTGAAACCAAGAACACATCAAAATGATCATTCACCGTGATCAAGTAGGCTTCATCCGAAGGATGCAGGGACGGTTCAATATAAAGAAATCCATCAACTTAATCCACTATATAAACAAACTCAAAGGGAAAAAAAACCACATGGTCATCTCTTTATATGATCTTCTGGCTTTCATAGTCTCTGGTGAGAAGTCTGGTGTAATTCTGCTGGGTCTGCATTCGTTACTTGACCTTTTTCCATTATTGCTTTTAATATTCTTTCCTTGTTTAGTGCATTTGGTGTTTTGATCATTATGTGATGGGAGGAATTTCTTTTCTGATCCAATCTATTTGGACTTCTGTAGGCTTCTTGTATGTTCAGTGGTATCTCTTTAGGTTAGGCAAGTTTTCTTCTATAATTTTGTTGAAGATATTTACTGGCCCTTTAAACTGGGAATCTCTGCTCTCTTCTATACCTATTATCCTTAGGTTTGCCCTTCTCATTGTGTCCTGGATTTCCTGGATGTTTTGGGTTAGGAGCTTTTTGCTTTTTTGCATTTTCTTTGACTGTTGTGTCAATGTTTTCTATGGTGTCTTCTGCCCCTGAGATTCTCTCCTCTATCTATTGTACTCTGTTGGTGATGCTTTGACTCCTGATCTCTTTCCTAGGTTTTCTTTTCTTTTTAATTTGTCTTTCTTCTCTTTTTTATTGGATATTTTCTTTATTTACATTTCAAGTGGTTTCCCCTTACCAGGTCTCCCCCTCAGAAAGCCCCTATCCCATCCCCCTTCAGATCTCTTTCCTAGGCTTTCTATCTCCGTGATTGTCTTCCTTTGTGATTTCTTTATTGTTTCTATTTCCATTTTTAGATCCTGGGTGGTTTTGTTCAATTCCTTCACCTGTTTGGTTGTGGTTTTTTGTAATTCTTTAAGGGATTTTTGTGTTTCCTCTTTTATGGGCTTCTACCTATTTACCTGTGTTCTCCTGTAATTCTTTAAGAGAGTTATTTATGAACTTCTTAAAGTCCTCTATCATCATCATGAGATGTGATTTTAAATGTGAATCTGGTTTTTCCAGTGTGTTGGGTTATCTAGGACTTGCTATGGTGGAAGAACTGGGTTCTGATGATGACAAGTAGCCTTGGTCTCTATTGCTTAGGTTCTTGTGCCTCTTGCCTCTTGCCATCTGGTTATCTCTGGTGTCAGTCAAACCCCCAGAACTGGGGAGGTCCTTACTCAAGTCTCGGGATGACGCAACCATCCAATGACTCACGAGAGACCGAACTTGCTGCAATCACATGAGCTTTATTCCAGATCTGGGGTCGAACTCATAGCCTGGCAGGCCAGAGAGGTTCGACCATGAGCACGAGGAGTAAGGGGTATTTAAAGGGAAAAAAACCACAAACTAGGGGGGTGAAAGGGTTACCAGGGAAACATAACAAGAGAACAATGGAAAATTCTAAAGGAACCCACTACCTAGTTGAGCCAGATCACAAGGAAGTCATTATGCTCAATCATTGTCTAGAGGAATGTGATTTGGTCAATGCTATCTTCTTAATGACTGACCGCTGTCCTGTTCCTTATTCTGGGCAATGTTATCTTCTTAATAGCTGACCGCTATCCTGTTCCTGGAACTGACCAGTCCACCTTCCTGGCTCGTGACAGAGACTTCCTGTGCCTTCTTTAAGTAAAGGGTATACATTAATGCATACATTTCTATTAAATGCCCTCATTTTAAATTCTAAGATTCTCCAGCCTTTCATCGGTTGGTCTTGTTGTTTCTGACTGGAGTTTGTCCCTCCTGTGTGCCTATGAGCCCATGATCTTAGGTATGTCAGCACTCCTGGGAGACCATTTCTCTCCAGGTGTGGAGAGCTATGTCACAGAGTTAGCTCCGGGGCACTGATGGAAACTGGAGGGATCCTGTCCCAGGCTATTTCGTGGTTCCTGTGCCCTGTGTGTTCCTGGAGGGTCCCTCTTTGGACAGTTATTGGTGCAGAAGTGGTGGTCTCACCTGGGAATTACCTGTCACTTAGGAGTGACAACACTCCTGGTGGAGCAGCTTTCTCCAGGCAGGGTTTGGGTATGCAGGGCTGTGGGACAGCCTTAGCTCCAGGGCACAGATCATCATGTATTTTTCTGTTAACTCCTGGGAGACCTGTAACTACTTTATGAGAAAGGCATTAGTATATGCGAGTTTTAACAGATAAAGAGCCTGGAGCTGAGAGAGGCCCAGAAGGTGGCTCCAGGCCACATAGTTATAGATTTGGAGCAGGTTGTTTCACTTTCAGGCTTCTGCTCACAGCACCACACCAAATGATAATATACTAGCAGTTTCTACTGATTTGCTTTTATTATTTTAGTTCTAAGTGTTATTGGTGTACTTATATTCTTAGAATATACAACTTACAGAATTTGTACTTTTTTATTATAGGATGGCATTTGTCTTAGCACTTAGTGAAAGATAAATGATATGCTAACTTTGATTTCACAAACTTCATATGTCTAGTCTGTAAATTATACTTCCTTGAGCATGTAATGTAACTCTGAATATATATGAAGATAGGTTTTCTTTATTGACACCCGTAACAGGGATAAAGCCATAATAGCAGAATTATTGAAATGTTATAGACTCATAGAAAAGCAAATTGAAGGTAATATTTTATAAATCCTTAAACTTTATAGTTTTATAAACATTTTTTTTAAATTTCAACTTATATCCCTTCATTATGTCCTTGTTCCTTGTTTCTCCTGGCTATGTACTCATGGTAAATCTCCTCTCATGGTGACTTCCCCCTTTTGTGTGTGCTTTCTTCCGCTCTTCTCTCTATCTGGCACCCTGAATCAGGTAACTGAGTACTCACTTACCTCTATCTACTAGCCAGTCACAGGCCTTAGCCTTTTATTGACCAATTGACTTAAGAAACAAGATTACATAGCATCACTTGCTGTATGTGAGGCTCTTCTTGTTGTGGGCAGCCAGATCTTGGGGGCCAATTTTTAGCATTTGAATACACAACAGCACAGACCATCCCCAACACAGATATTTCACACAGATAGTGCACATGCAGGCAAAATACTCAAACATATAAAATAAAAACAATTATTCTTAAAAGATGAGTGCCATTATGAGTTGGTTGTTGCTCCCATAAAGTTGAGAGTTCAAGGATATAATACATTATGAATCACTCAAATGTGTGGTAATACAAGACTGTCTGTTAATGCTGTAGTGAGTCTGAAAATCTGTTTATCTCAGAAAATTTAAAAATACTTTGCAACCTTAAAAGATAAATAGTGCTTATTGAGTGAAGAAGGAAAATATTGGCCATTTGAGATGAAAATAATATATTAATGTGAGAATGAAAACTGGAGATCATCAGCACTAATTTGACAGATGTCCTGCTTGTAGTACTAAAGTCTTTGGGCATTTTTAGTACTAAAGAAGGAATTGTTAAAGATTTTGTTATAGTGAAATGAATGATAATGCAGCTTAAGTGTGTAATTGATACAAATTATATTGCTAATGAAAGAAAGTGAAATGGACAGTTTAGAAACCTCTTTACCTGATACAATTGACAAGACTTGGTGATTGAAGGCAAAGAAAGGTACTCATGCTATTTTCAACCAATAGAAATGAATAGCTTTCAGCAAGATGGCCATTTTTACATTTCATATTAATCCTGCCAATCCAAGAGCATGGGAGATCTTTCCATCTTCTGAGATCTTCTATTTCTTTCTTCAGAGACTTGAAGTTCTTCTCATACAGATCTTTCACTTGCTTAGTTAGGGTCACACCAAGGTATGTAATACCCATGGAAGGTGTTGCAGAGACAAAGTGTGGAGCAGAGACTGAAGGAAGAACAATCCAGAGCCTGACCCACCTGGGGATCCTTCCCATATACAATCACCAAACCCAGACACTATTGTGGATGCCAGCAAGTGCTGGCTGACAAAAGTTTGATAATGCTGTCTCCTGAGAGGCTCTGCCAGTGCCCAACTAGTACAGAAAGATGTAGAGGCTCGCAGCCATCCATTGGACTGAGCACAGGGTCCCCAATGAAAGAGCTAGAGAAAGGACCCAAGGAGCTGAAAGGGTTTGCAGCCCCTGAGGATGAACAACAATATGAACTAACTAGTACCATCAGAGCTCCCTGGGACTAAACCACCAACCAAAGAGTACACATGGTGAGACTCATGGCTCCAGCTGCGTATGTAGCAGAGGATGGCCTAGTTGGTCATCAATGGGTGGAGAGGCCCTTGGTCCTGTGAAGGTTTATGAATGTCCCAATATAGGGGAATGCCAGGGCCAGGAAGGGGGAGAAGGTAAATTTGTGAGCAGTGGGAGAGGGGATGGAATAAGTTTGGGGTTTTTTTGTTTTTGTTTTTGTTTTTGTTTTGTTTTTTGAGGGGAAACCAGGAAAGGGGATATCATTTGAAATGTAAATAAAGAAAATATCTAATAAAAAATAAATGAATAGGAGAGGAAAAACAAGTAGTGGGGGGTGTGGCACAGTTTTGGAGTGCTTGTCTATCCACCAAGACCTGGGTTTGATGCCTGGTGTCACACAATAAAGAAGAAAACATGTATTAGAGAGAAAATGATGTATGTATAAGTGGCTATTATCCATGTTCATTCAGACACCACAGCCCAATTGCCTAATTGCAAGGGTTTGATATTCAAAGCTGTTGTTTTGTCTTTCCTTTGGGTGAATCATTAAAATTAATAATGTAGACTATTGGCCCAATTAGTGGGTAGCATATTATATATAATATATAATGGTGGATACTTGTATCTATTTTAGAGTTCATAATATCACAGCTTTAGAATATGAAGTTAAAGCAGAGTCAGGTAAGCATCCACTCATTTAAATATCATCACAATAACACCTCCTAAAGGTTCCACAACCTTCCCAATTACTACCACCAACTGAGGACCAAGTATTCATGTTACTGAGCCTGTGGGAACATTCATATTTATATAGTTAAGAAACCTCTGTATTCTTGATTTTTTTTCGAGATTTTCTCTGTCTGTTTGTTTTTAAGAGAGAGTGTCAGATATCCCAGGTTGGCTTTAAGCAACAGCTCACTGTCTTGAAGCTCTTTCTGCAGTCTGTACTAGTGACGACTATGTGACTTTTCATATGCAGTATACAAGCACCTGTATTGGGACCTATTGTATTTTTTTGTAGCAAAGGCTGTTTGGATTCTCGCATGTGTGTGTGTGTGTGTGTGTGTGTTTCTCACCCAAGGGAAGCTGTAGCAGGGAGATAGATGTTGGTGACAAATATAGCTTGCAATGTGACCATATGACAGTAGCACCAGCACTGAAGCATGTTATCTATGAGATGTACATAGATTTGGGATCTGTACCATAGGTACTTATTATGGGCTACCAGATGCTGCTGTATTCTGAGCTACTGCTGTCTCAGCAACCTCAGTGGAGATATTTCTGCAGCATCTGAAGGTCTGGTGTCTGCATTGCAGGTTCTGTCAGACCGGCCCCAAAGCTGGGCTCTTGTATGTAAGCACATGTGCGGCAGAAGTTGCATCAGATCCTTGGGCTGTAAACTTGTGTGGCCTGGTAGCAGCTTTTATGTTTGAGTCCTGGGCACCCAAAGTGGCATTGAAGCTTGGGCTGCAGTGTTGTGAGCACACAGTGCAGCTCTGAGGTCCTGGGGTCTTCTTAGATGCAGGGATGGCTTTCCTGGCTGCTTGTATGGGAGGGAGAGAAGTCTGGTATGATTTTTATCTTTTTTTCTTTATATAAGGTTATTTTTGCTCCCTTTGACTTCTTTACATTTTTCTCTTCATCTTTGATTTTTAAAGAGTTTGAATATCATTACATGTTTAGGTGCATAGTTTTTATTTTGTTTTGTTTTGTTTTCAGCTTCCGGACAACCAAGTGGCTCACCAGGTAAAAGTACTTACTGCACAAGCTTGGTGGTCTGAGTTAGACCTGGGAACTCGTGTGATAGTGGAAGAAGGAAATCAGACTCCATAGAGTTGCACTGAACTCTCCACACTCAGGCCCTCTTATAATCACCAGGCATATATATCATGCATACCCATATATAGTATCAAGAGTTTTAAATGATAAATGCCTTAGTATCTGTAATTAATTTTAGAAAAACTGTAGTCATTACCACTTAACATTGCTTTTATTTGCCCTTTCTCACTGATTACCCCCTTAGGCATGTACTACACCTGTTTTTATCACCCCATTAGTCATATATTATACTTGTTTTCATTACCTCATTAGGCATATATTACACTGCTTTTATTACCCCATTATGTGTGTATTGCACCTGTCTTTATTACCCCTTTAGGCATGTATTACACCTGTTTTTTTTTAACTGAGCATTGAATTCACAGATCTTGAATGCTCAATTACATTTTTACCTCATTCACTTCTTAGTTTGGGGAGTCTCTAAAGACAGTTTCATACTCACTGACTTTTTTCAAGTAAGTTGTTTTAATAGTCTACAAAATACTCAAGAAATATTTAAAAATGTGCAAGTTGTTTTCCAAAGGTTCCAAGTATTAAATCACATTTTTTACCTTACAGTAGCCACATAGAATAAACATATCTATTAGACAACAATATAACATTACCTGGTTATTATTATTATTAAAATAGCCATTCCTGATCCTAAAAATCCAAGCCAGCAGGTTCTCTATGACATGGAGCAACAACAGAATATTCAAGAGGAATCCCTGTGAGAATCCAATATTGATAGTGTAGCAGAAGCCATAGGCCTTGAAACAGACCAATGACTTACTGCAATGAACATTTGCAAATAAAAGATGAGATGATAAATGGCTATACTGTGTGATACACTGTAACACATTTCAACTCCCACAACAAGATGGTTTTTGGTGGGTATCTGCTTGTTTGTTTTCATTATATCTTATTATTTTCTTTTGAGGGAAAGGTTGCAAAGGGTGGAGGGCAGATACAAAAGTATGGGGGGATAAATGGGACTGGGGTACATGATGTGAAATCACAAAGAATCAGTAAACAACTTTTTAAGAGAGGTGAGGAGGAACCAACTTCTGTTCCAACACTGGGAGTAACTGTGACCAGCAGGACTAGGCACACAGGAACTCTGTTAGCCCAGTGACTGGGGTTCCCTCCAGTCTTTCTAGGCCAGTGCCCAGAGTAGACCTTGGGTGCAAGCTCTGGAGCCAGTCCCACAACACCAAGAGGAAGCTCCACTCCTAGGCACTCTGACAAACCGAGGATCAGAGGTAAGGAGGAACCAACATCTGTCCCAACACTGGGAGTAACTGGGACCAAGGGGACCAGGCACACAGGAATTCCACCAGCCCAGTGACTTTGGTTCTTTCAGGTCTGTCTGGGCTGGGGTCCAGAGCAGACCTTGGGTGCAAGCTCTGCAGCCAGTCCCACAACACCCAGAGGAAGCTCCACTCCCAGGCACTCTGACACACCCAGGATCAGAGGTGATCTAACAAGCTCAGGATCACAGGATCCCAGAATCACAAGATCACAGAGACAGCTTAACTCTTAGGAGTCCTGACATAACCAGGATCACAGGAAGGACAGACTCCAGTCAGATTTAGCAAGGGCTGGTAGCACTAGATAGAGATAACCAGATGGCGGGGGACAACCATAAGAAAATAAACAACACAAACCAAGGTCACTTGCCATCATCAGAACCCAATTCTCCCACCATAGCAAGTCCTGGACACACCATCATATCAAAAAAGTGAGATTCAGATCTAAAATCACTTCTCATGATGATGATACAGGACCTTAAGAAAGACATAAATAGCACCCTCAAAGAAATACAGGAGAACACATGTAAAGAGCTAGAAGCTCTTTAAGAGGAAACACAAAAATCCCTTAAAGAACTACAGGAAAACACAATCAAACAGGTGAAGGAAATGAGCAAAACCATCCAGAATCTAAAAATGGAAATAGAAACAATAAAGAAATCAGAAAGAGAGACAACCCTGGCCATACAAAACCTAGGAAAGAAATCAAGAGTAATAGATGCAAGCATCATCAACAGAATGCAAGAGATAGAAGAGAGAATCTCAGGGGTAGAAGACACCTTAGAAAACAGTGACAAAACAGTCAAAGAAAATGCAAAAAGCAAAAAGCTCTTAACCCAAAACATCCAGGAAATCCAGGATGCAATGAGAAGACCAAACCTAAGGATAATAGGTATAGAAGAGAGTGAAGACTCCCAAGGTAATTGGCCAGTAAATATCTTCAACAAAATTATAGAAGAAAACTTCCCTAACCTAAAGAAAGAGATGCCCATGAACATACAAGAAGCCTACAGAACTCCAAATAGACTGGACCAGAAAAGAAATTCTCCCCATCACATAAGAATAAAAACACCAAATGCACTAATAAAGAAAGAATTTTAAAAGCAGTAAGGGAAAATGGTCAAGTAACATATAAAAGCAGGCCTATCAGAATTACAACAGATTTCTCACCAGAGATGATAAAAGCTAGAAGATCCTGGGCAGATGTCATACAGACCCTACAAGAACACAAATGCCAGCTCAGGCTACTATACCCAGCAAAACTCTCGATTACCATAGATGGAGAAAACAAGATATTCCATGACAAAACAAAATCTACAATTTACAAACAAAACAATATCTTTCCACAAATACAGCCCTACAAAGGATAATAGGTGGAAAATATCAACATAAGGATCAAAACTACACCCTAGAAGAAGCAAGAAGGTAATCTTTCAACAAATCCACAGAAATCTAATTCCATCTCTTACAACAAAAACAACAGGAAGTGACAATTACTTTTTCTTAATATATTAATTTGAAAATTAATAATACCAACATATCCTAATCGATTGAAATTCAATAATATGAGGAATTGGAGCCATCTCTCCAGCTCCCCTTTTTATTTTTTTTAAGATTTACCTATTTTTCTATTTTATGCATATATGTATACAAGCATTCTGTCTTATGCATATCAGAAGGGGGAATCTAATCCCATTACACATGGTTCTGAGCCATCATGTGGTTGTTGAGAATTGAACTGAGAACCTGTGGAAAAGCAGTCAGTACTCTTAACCTCTGAGCCATCTCTCCAGACATGCACTATTTATTTTTTAAATATTATTTTATCTACTTTTTACTTACTGCCTGTATCAGTCATAAGGCATTCTTTACTATTAGTAGAGCTTTAGCATTTCTTTTTACTTTTTTGTTAGAATTCTTGATTATATTATCCATCTGCTCTTGTATGTTGCCAGTTTTCCCCTAGGTAATAAATATTTGTAATTAATTGTTTAAAATTCCTGCCTGATAACTGAAAAATATCTACTACATCTGAAATCCTGTGCTCATAGTTGCCTATCTCTTCAGAATGTGATTTCCCGACCTCTACTCCATCCTCTGGATATGCCTTGTATCATAGAAATTTTCTAGTGAAATTTCTATTTGAAATAGAATGTAGAAATTTTTTATTGAAACCAGATATTATATATAGGAAAAAGTAAAATAATGTGAATATGGTTGAAAGACTCATCATGTCACCTCCTTGTGATTATTTAGTTTTCTCATGTGTATCAGTGAATTGTATGATCATATAACTTCAGCTATTGTAACACCTTTATATATTCTGTAATAGGAACTCCTTCAGTGACTACTTGGATGAATAGGATGATGAAGATATTTGAAAATCAGACTACTATGTTAGAGAAATAAGCTTTGGAAATAATTATTTCTTATTTTCTACTTATAAAATTGAGAGCATAGAATAGAAACATTGGGAGCACAGAAGAGAAATAAGGCCTTCATCATAAACTAGCCCCTTTGTTCTCATTAATTAATGTAGTTATTCATATTATGGCCTAATCAAAGCTCCTATTCCTCCCCTCCCCCTTCCCTATTCTTCCATCCCCTTTTCCTCAAAGAAGTGGAGGCCATCCATTAGTACCATCCCACCCTGATACATCAAGTCCCAGCAGGACTAAGTGAATCCTTTCCCAACTGAGGCCAGAGTAATGAGAAAGAGATCCAAAGCAGGCAGCAGAATCACAGACAGTTCCCCACTCTAATTGTTAGGGGCCAACATGAAGGACAAGCTGCACATCTACTACAAATGTATAACAGGCCTAGGCCCATCCTGGGCATGCCCTTTGGTTGGTTGATAATTTAGTCTCTGTGAGCTCCCATAGGACCAAGTTAGTTTAGTCTGTAGGTCTTTTTGTGGGGTCCTTGATCTATCAGGCTCCCTCAGTCCTTCCCCAACTCTTCCACAAGACTCCCTGAGTTCCACCTGAGTTCCACCTAGTGTTTGACTGTGGGGCTCTGCATCTGTTTCGGTCAGCTGCTAGATGAGGGCTTTCAGAAGACAGATCCTGTCTGCCAAATCATTATCATTATCATTAATAATGTTAGGGGTTGACTCTTTCCCATATGGTGGGTCTCAAGTTGGGCCAGTCATTAGTTGCCATTCCTTGGATATCTGCTCCACCTTTATCCCTGCATTTCTTGTAGGCAGGACAAATTTTGGGTCCAAGGTTTTATAGATGGGCTGGTGTCTGCCTCCTTCAACTGCAAGTCTGAACTGGCTACACGAAGTGGAATCTTCAGGCTCCATGTCCCCAGATGGTACAGGGCTCAGCTAAGGTCACCCCCATAGACTCCTGGACACCTCGATATATCAGGGATGCCCTCCCACTGATTTCTATTCTCTCCCAGCATCCTCTAACCTCTCAAAAAATAAAGGAGAAATAGGATAGATGAGAGTATGGATGGAGGCAGCTAGAATGGGAAGATCAAGTCAGGAAATAGAGGGGAGAAGGGATTGTTGGAGGGAATATGGGTAGAGATGGCTAAAATCAAGGAGTATTTGAGAGGCTATCTCAAATATAGTTACACGGGATATATCCACCACTCCCGAGCAGGCCTCATATTCAAGAGTAGTCTTCAAGTATATAATGAACTCCACAGCTTTTTGTTTGCTTGTTGTGCTTCCAATTGGTTACAATGTGATGGGTTTTATTTGTTTATTTGTTTTGTGTTATATTTATTTTGGGAGGTGCTTTATTTTTTTTTTTAGATATTTTCTTTATTTACATGTAAATTTCTCCTTTCCCAGTTTCCCCTCCAAAAAACAAACAAACAAACAAACAAAAACAACAAGAACAAACCCCAGTTGCCTCCCCTCTCCCCATGCCTGCCACCCCACCCTCTCTCACTTATTGGCCCTGGCATTCCCTTACACTGGGGCACACAACCTTCATAGGGACGAGGTCCTCTCCTCCTATTGATGATCGAACTTGCAATCCTCTACTATACACATGCTGCCAAAACAATCAAACCCACCATGTGCAGTTCTTGGTTGGTGGTTGAGACCCTGGGAGCTCTGAAGGTGCCAATTAGTTTATATTGTTGTTCGTCCTAAGGGGATGCAAACCCCTCGGCTCCATTGGTCCTTTCTCTAACTCCATCACTGGGGATCCTGTACTCAGTTCAATGGATGGCTGTGAGCCTCTATATCTATATTAGTCAGGTACTGTCAGAGCCTCTCAGGAGATAGCTATATTTAGGCTGGCTTGTCCTACCTTCAGACTCTGCTCCATAGTTAATCTCTTCAACTTCTTCCATGGGTATTTGGTTACCACTTTTAAGAAGGAATGAAATGTCCACCTTTTGGTCTTCCTTCTTCTTGAGTTCCTTGTGGTTTGTGGGTTGTTATTCCTGAATTCCGACTTCTGGGCTAATAACCACTTATCAGAGAGTGCATACCGTGTTTGTTCTTTTGTGATTGGGTTACAT
>NW_022196910.1:5042361-5043481 GCF_008632895.1 Mastomys coucha | reverse complement strand
CTAAGAATTTCATAAATTTATTGTTTTTAATAGCTGCGTAGTACTCCATTGTGTAGATGTACCACAATGTCTGTATCCACTCCTCTGTTGAGAGACATCTGGGTTGTTTCCAGGTTCTGGCTATTATAAATAGGGCTGATATGAACATGGTGGAGCATGTGTCCTTGTTACATGTTGCAGTATTTTTTGGGTATATGCCCAGGAGTGGTATAGCTGGGTCCTCCGGTAGAACTATGTCCAATTTCCGGACGAACCGCCAAACTGATTTCCAGAGTGGTTGTACCAGCTTACAATTCCATCAGCAATGAAATAATGTTCCTCTTTCTCCACAACCTCTCCAGCATCTGCTGTCCCCTGAGTCTTTTATCCTTGCCAATCTGACTGGTGTGAAGTGGAATCTCAGAGTTATTTTGATTTGCATTTCCCTAATGACTAAGGATGTTGAACATTTCTTTAGGTGCTTCTCAGCCATTCAGTGTTCATCAATTGAGAATTATTTGTTTAGCTCTGTACCGCATTTTTTAATAGGGTTATATGGTTCTCTGGAGTTTAACTTCTTGAGTTCTTTGTATACATTGGATATTAGCCCTCTATCAGATATAGGGTTGGTAAAGATCTCTTCCCAATTTGTTGGTTGCTGTTTTCTCCTATTGACAGTATCTTCTGCCTTACAGAAGCTTTGCAACTTTATGAGGTCCCATTTGTCAATTCTTGATCTTAGAGCAGAAGCTATTGGCGTTCTCTTCAGGAAACTTCCCCTGTGCCTATTTGCTCAAGGTTCTTCCACACTTTCTCCTCTATTAGTTTCAATGTATCTGGTTTGATGTGGAGGTCCCTGATCCACTTGGACTTGATCTTTGTACAAGTAGAAAGGAATGGATCGATTTGCATTTTTCTATATGTTAACTGCCAGTTGAGCCAGAACCATCTGTTGAAAATGCTGTCTTTTTTCCACTGGGTGGTTTCAGCTCCTTTGTCAAAGATTAAGTGACCATACGTGCATGGGTTCATTTATGGGTCTTCAATTCTGTTCCATTGATCAACCTGTCTGCCACTGTACCAATACCATGCAGTTTTTATTACAATTGCTCTGTAGTACAGCTTAAGGTCTGGGATTGTG
>NW_022196910.1:5040812-5041749 GCF_008632895.1 Mastomys coucha | reverse complement strand
GGGTCTTTTTGCTTTTTGCATTTTCTTAGACTGTTCTGTCAATGTTGTCTATGTTATCTTCCGCTCCTAAGATTCTCTCTTCTATCTCTTGTATTTTGTTAGTGATATTTGCATCTATGTTGCCTGATTTCTTTCCTAAGATTTCTAATTCCAGAGTTGTCTCTTTTTGTGCTTTCTTTATTGTTTTGACTTCCATTTTTAGGTCCTGGATGGTTTTACTCAATTCCTTTACGTGCTTGTTTGTGTTTTCCTGCAATTCCTTAAGGGATTTTTGAGTTTGCTCTTTTAGGGCTTGTACATCTTTACCTGTATTCTCCTGTATTTCTTTAAGGGAGTTATTCATGTCCTTCTTAAGTTCCTCTATCAGCATTGTGAGATATGATTTTAGATCCAATTCTTGCTTTTCCGGTGTTTTGGAATATCCAGGACTTGCTGCAGTGGGAGTACTGGGTTCTGATGAAGCCAAGTAGTCTTGGTTTCTGTTGGTAGGATTCTTGCGTTTGCCTTTCACCATCTCTTGATTTTTGGTGTTAGATGTTCTTAGTGACTCTAACCAGAGCTTGTACTGCCCCTGACACCTGCAAGACCCCTGAGACTCGTGGGGCCTGTGCCTCCCAGCTGGCTGCTCCCGGCTTATAAACTCACAGGAGAGAAGATGGCAGCTCTCACTGGAGACTCCGGGTCAATGTGGTCCCTGGAGGCACGCCCTCCACTTGCAGGGAAGGGGCAGCTAAGGTCGCTGATCCACCTCTGTCACTTGGAAGCTGAGAGGATCCTGTCCCTGCCGCCCTGCGGTTCCCCTGCAACTCGTGGGGCCTGTGCCTCCCGGCTGGCTACTCCCGGCTTAGGAACTCACTGGAGAGAAGATCTACCATGCAGTTTTTATCACAATTTCTCTGTAGTACAGCTTAAGGTCTGGGATTGTGATTCCACCAGA
>NW_022196910.1:5037513-5040134 GCF_008632895.1 Mastomys coucha | reverse complement strand
CAAGTTTCTCTCCATTTAGTTTGATGTTGGCTACTGGTTTTCTGTATATTGCTTTCACTATGTTCAAAAATGACCTGGCCTGCAGGCCAAGTTATTCGGGGGAGCGAGGAGGGTCACAACCTGTGAATAAAGAATGGGCGAGAGAGACGACAGGACTCAAGGAAGCATTGCTTGTCATAGCCGTTTACTTTGTTGAACATAGCATATTTAAAGCAAAAATCTTGGAGGGGAGGGGGAAAGGAAGGAGGGAGAAGGAAGTTTACCAGATCTTCTGGGGCTAAGACCCTGGGGGGGAAGTCGTGGGTGGGGGGAAGTTCTCAGAAGTTATGGTACACTGAATGTTTCTTATCTCAGGGCCAAGCAGGATGTTTATCTCAAGGCAGGCTGGATCTTGTGGTCAGAGAGCAAGATGTTTATACCAAAGCTCTCAGCCAACTGGGGCAGGATGTTTATCTCAAGTCTCTCATTTAGCTGGGGCAGGATGTTTATCTCAGGTCTCTCATGATTCTCAACATTCAAATATGAGCCTTGAATTCCTGATCTTTCAAAACTTTTATTATGAAGGGATGTTGGATTTTCTCAAATGCTTTCTCAGCATCTAATGAGATGATCACATGGTTTTTTTCCTTGAGTTTGTTTATGTAGTGAATTACATTGATGGATGTCCATATATTGAACCATCCCTGTATCCCTGGGATGAAGCCTACTTGATCATGGTGGATGATCGTTTTGATGTGTTCTTTTATTTGGTTTGCAAGAATTTTATTGAGTATTTTTGCATCAATATTCATAAGGGAAATTGATCTAAAGTTTTCTTTCTTCATTAGCTCTTTATGTGGTTTATGTATAAGAGTAATTGCGGCTTCATAGAACGAATTGGGTAAAGTGCCTTCAGTTTCTATTTTGTTAAATAGTTTGGGGAGTATTGGTATTAGGTCTTCTTTGAAGGTTTGATAAAACTCTGCACTAAACCCATCTGGTCCTGGGCTTTTTTTGGTTGGGAGACTATTAATGACTGTTTCTATTTCATTAGCAGATATGGGACTCTTTAGATCATTGATCTGATCTTGATTTAACTTTGGTAACTGATATCTGTCTAGAAAATTGTCCATTACATCCAGGTTTTCCAGTTTTGTTGAGTATAGGCTTTTGGAGTAGGATCTCATGATTTTCTAGATTTCCTTAGTGTCTGTTGTTATGTCTTCCTTTTCATTTCTGATCTTGTTAATTAGGATACTGTCTCTGTGCCCTGTAGTTAGTCTGGCTAATGGTTTATCTATTTTGTTGATTTTCTCAAAGAACCAGCTCCTGGTTTGGTTAATTCTTTGTATAGTTCTTTTGTTTCTATTTGGTTGATTTCAGCCCCGAGTTTGATTATTTCCTGCCTTTGAATCCTCTTGGGTGAATTTGCTTCTTTTACTTCTAGCACCTTCAGGTTTTCTGTCAAATTGCTGGTGTATGCTCTTTCCAGTTTCTTTTTGGAGGCACTTAAAGCTATGACTTTTCCTCTTAGGACTGCTTTTATTGTTTCCCATAAGTTTGGGTATGTTGTGGCTTCATTTTCATTAAGCTCTAGAAAGTCTTTAACTTCTTTCTTTATTTCTTCCTTGACCAAATTATCATTGAGTAGAGTGTTGTTAAGCTTCCACGTGTATGTGGGCATTCTATTGTTTATGTTGTTATTGAGGAGCAGCCTTAATCCATGGTGATCTGATAGGATACAAGGAATTATTTCAATCTTCTTATATCTGTCAAGGCCTGATTTGTGACCAATTATATGGTCAATTTTGGAGAAAGTACCATGAGGTGCTGAGAAGAAGTTATATCCTTTTGTTTTAGGATAAAAAGTTCTATTAAATCCATCAGTTTCATAACTTCTGTTAGCCTCACTGTGTCCTTGTTTAGCTTCTGTTTCCATGGTTTGTCCATTGCAGAAAGTGGGATGTTGAAAACTCCCACTATTATTTTGTGCACTGTAGTATGTGCTTTGAGCTTTAGTAAAGTTTCTTTTATGAATGTAGATGCCCTTGTATTTGGAGCATTGAAGTTCAGAATTGAGAGTTCATCTTGGTAGATCATACCTTTGATGAATATGAAATGTCCCTCCTTATCTTTTTTGATCAGTTTAGGGTGAAAGTCGATTTCATTCGATATTAGAATGGCAACTCCAGCTTTTTTCTTGGGACCGTTAGCTTGGAGAACTATTTTCCAGCCTTTTGTTCTGAGGTAGTGTCTCTCTTTGTCACTGAAGTGGGTTTCCTGTATATAGCAAAATGTTGGGTCCTGTTTATGTACCCAATGTGATAGTCTATGTCATTTTTTGGAGAATTAAGTCCATTGATATTAATAGATATTAAGGAAAAGTAATTGTTGCTTCCTGTTATTTTTGTAGTTAGGGCTGGCATTCTGTTCATATCTCTATCTTTTTTTAGTTTTGTTGGAAGATTACATTTTTGCTTTTTCAGGGATGTGGTTCCCTTCATTGTGTTGGAGTTTTCCATTTGTTACCCTTTGAAGGGCTGGATTTGTGGAAACATATTGTGTGAATTTGGTATTGTCATGGAATACTTTGGTTTCTCCATCTATGGTGATTGAGAGTTTTGCTGGGTATAGTAACCTGG
>NW_022196910.1:5031066-5037134 GCF_008632895.1 Mastomys coucha | reverse complement strand
TCTCTCTTCTATCTCTTGTATTCTGTTGGTGATGCTTGCATCTATGTTTCCTGATTTCTTTCCTAAGAGTTCTAACTCCAGAGTTGTCTCTTTTTGTGATTTCTTTATTGTTTATACTTCCATTTTTAGGTCCTGGTTGGTTTTACTCAATTCCTTCACCTGTTTGTGTTTTCCTGCAATTCCTTAAGGGATTTTTGAGTCTGCTCTTTAAGTGCTTCTACTTGTTTACTTGTGATCTCTTGTAAATCTTTATGGGATTTGTTTCCTCTTGAAGGGCTTGTACCTCTTTACCTATGTTCTCCTGTATTTCTTTAAGGGAGTTATTCATGTCTTTCTTAAGTTCCTCTATCAGCATTGTGAGATATGATTTAAGATCCAATTCTTGCTTTTCTGGTGTTTTGGGATATCCAGGACTTGCTGTGGTGGGAGTACTAGGTTCTGATGAAGCCAAGTAGTCTTGGTTTCTTTCGGTAGGATTCTTTCATTTGCCTTTCACCATCTCTTGATTTCTGGTGTTAGATGTTCTTGGTGTCTCTGACTAGAGCTTGTCCTGTCCCTGCTGCCCTGCTACTCCCCTGCCACTCATGAGGCCTGTGCCTCCCAGCTGGCTGGTCCCCGCCTTAGAAAGTCACTGGAGAGAAAATGGCGGATCTCACCTGAGTCTCTGGGTTAAAGCACTCCCTGAATGCAGGCCCTCCACTTGCAGTGAAGGGGCAGAGAGGGTCGCTGATCCACCTCTGTCACTCAGAAGCTGTGAGGATCCTGTCGAGGTGCTTTATTTTATTTTTAGTTTTGGGTTTTTTACTGTATTGAATTTTTTGTTGTTGTTGTTGGTCTTTCCATAAAGAACATAAAGTTGGGTAGGTGGGAGAAGGGTGTGAAAGGACTTGGTGGAGGAGAAAAATATGGTCAAAATATATTTCAATTTTAAAATTGTTTTAAACAATAGAAATATGATTAAATGATAAAACAGCTGACCTCTTACATATATATACATTTGTCTTAGTTTTGGTATTATTGCTATGAAGAGGTACCATTACCATGCCAACTCTTAATAAAGAACAACATTTCACTGGAGCTGGCTTACAGTTTCAGAGATTTAGTCTATTATTGTCATGGTGGGGAGAATGGAAGCATCTAAGCAGACATGGTGCTAGAGAAAAAGCAGAGTTCTACATCTTGACTTGCCAGTAGCAGAAAGAACTGTGTGCCATACTGAGCATAGCACGGGCACAGGAGACTTGAAAGCCCACCCCCACAGTGACATCCTTCCTCCAACAAGTTCACACCTCCTAATAGTGCCCTTCCCTAGAGGCCAAGTATTCAACCTCATGAGTCTATGGGGGACATACCTACTCAAACTACCACATTCTACCCCCTGGCCTCCATGCACCTGTACTCATGACATAATGCAAAATTCATTTAGTCCAACTTCAAAAGTCTCCATAGTCTGTCACAGCCACAATATTTAAAAGTCCCAAGTTTGATGTCTCTTCTGAGACTCATGTAATCTCTTGACTATAATTCTCTGTAAAATCAAAATAACAAACAGATCATGTACAATATACAATGCACATAGGATATACATTATCATTCCAAAATGTAAGCAAGGAAGCACAGTGAGGAAATACTGAACCAAAAGAAGACTGAAAACCAGCTAGAGAAACTCCAAACTCTGCATCTCCATGTCTGATGTCAAAATGCTCCAGCTCCTTTCAGCTTTGTTGAGTGCAACACAATTCTTTTCTCTTGAGCTGTTTTCACTCATTAGCAGTTTTCCTTGGCAGGTACCCCATTGCGCAGGCATATCTGACCTCTTGGGGTGCCCAAGAAAACCTAGCTTTCACCACAGCTTCACACAATGGCTTCTCTGGGCCTCCATGCAGGGACATTTCTGCTACATGCCTGCCTTTAGTGGCTTTCCTTAGTTGCTGAGGGAGATTCCATAACTGCTTTCCTTTATCCTTGATTCTAAAGCCAGAATCACATGGCTTAAGCTGCCCAGTTTTGCTGCTTGCTGGGAAATATATCTTCACCAACATTCTGTTTTCCGTGGTTTTCTTCACTACCTAAGTTTGGCTGTCCTGGAACTTGCTCTGTAGACCAGGCTGGCCTTGAACTCAGAGATCTGTATGTCTCTGTTTCCTGAGTGCTAGGATTAAAGGCATGTTAATTACAGGGTACTGTAGGTAGATACATGTAGGGAGGATCCTGGCAGGAGTCTAGGTTTTGGCTAGAGCACAGGAGTAGGTTGTGAGACTAGGCAGAGGGCACTTGTCAAAAATCTTTTTAAAAAAATGTGAATGTGTTCCATAACTTGAAATATGGATATATTTAATGTAGTACAGTTACTTTTGGTCTTTTTTTCACAGCTTTAGCTGAACAGAATGTAATTCAGTCTGTATTACATTCTTAATTTGATATTGTACTTTGTCATTGAATTTTGAAGAGATTGTAGAGATGACCATTTTCTCTCATTGTAATTAAAGATAAGCACTCACTCAGTTTACCCAGGTTGTGAACTAGAAGGAATTGCATGTTATTTTTCATTTTATTTCCATCACGGTCATTCAGAAACACTTCTGAAATACTAAACTGTAATCTATGTCTTATCTAGATCAAAATGAAAGCTTAGAAATTAATGCTAGTGGCCCATTCTTTTGTCATGCTTTAGTGAAGTAAACCTAATGGGGATGCTTAATTTTAATTGTAATTATTATATTTGTCTTTAGAAATATAAACAGATGGAAACTAATTGTCAAATGTTAGTACTGGAGAAAGCCCTGCTGGAAAGAGAAATTTGAAGGCTGAGAGAAAGAGAGGTTGGTACATGTAACTGATAAAAATGACATGCAGTATCAAATAATGCCTAGTATCATACAGATGGGACCCAAAATGACATTTACTGTATTTATGACCCATTCTGTCATACTTTTTAGAGACTCTGATTCAAAACCTTAAATTAATGTTCTAATTTTCCATATTTACTATCAAACTCATAAGGATGAAAACAGAAACAGCTTAATCATTGTAAAAGACATCTACTTTTTTTAACTTTTGTTCCTTTTTATTTATTATTCTCCCATGAAATACATCCCAATTACAGCCTCCCCTCCTCTACTCCTTCTAGCCCCTCCCCCACCTCCCCTCTTCCCCAGAACCACTGCTCTTCTGTTTCCCTTCAAAAAGGAACAGACCTCCCAGGAATGTCAACCAAACATGATAAGAAATATGCAATGTGACTAGGTAGGTATAAGCCCTCATATCACAGCTGGACAAGGAGCCATACCACATTGAATTCCATAGTGGATGTACATGTTTGCACTCCCACCAGCAATGGAGCAGTGTTCCTCTTGCTCCTCACCAGCATAAGCTGTCACTGTTATTGATCTGAGCCATTCTGACAGGTGTAAGACAGAATCTCAAAGTCATTTTGATTTGCATTAAAGTCATTTAATTTGGGTGCAAATTAAATAATAATAATTAAATAATAATAATAATTGCAAAGTCATTTTGATTTGATTTGCAATTTTTGTTTCTAGTGGGTATTTCTGGCTTCTTTACTAAGAAAACAGGTGTCCATAGGAGTGTGGATTGATTCCATTGATGAATGTGTCTGTGTTTATGCTAACACCATGCAGTTTTGATTATCATAGTTCTGTAGTACAGCTTCACATCAGTGGTGGTGAGTTGAATCTGGAAGTTCTTTTATTGTTCAGAATTGTTTTAGCTATCCTGATTTTTTGTTTATACATAAGAAATTGAGTATTGTTCTTCAAAGGTCAGCAAAAAATTGTGCTGAATTTTGATGGGGATTGCATTGACTCTGTAGATGGATTTTTGTAGGATGGCCATTTTAACTATATTAATCCTACCACTTCATGAGTATAAAAGATCTTTTCACCTTCTGATATCCTCTTCAGTTTCATGAAAGACATTTACATGGCAAATATTTAACTTTGTAGATCTGTTAGTGAATAAGGCAGTCAAAGTTTTTGTTTTCCCTCAAACCTCTGGAGTTGAAGACTGAACCCAGGGCCTTTTGCTTATTAGGCAGAATCTACTACTACCCTAAATCCACAAACCCCAAGTGTTTTAAATGCATTTTATGTTCTCTATAACTACTTAATTATACAAGCTACAATTATAATTAGTTAACTATAGTAACTGGTGTGAGTAGAAATTAGTACAGTGCCAATCATGTAAGAAAATTTGCTTCCCTTTATGTTTTCTCTTCTTACCATTTTTATTCATGCTTTAAATCCAAACTACAGGGAAGAGTCAGATAAAGTAAATTGTTATGAACCAGTTAAATCATTCCATATATAGTTAAAACACTCTTGGATTTTTGAAGGCATTTTTCTTATACTGTACTGCAGGCTAGCCAAGAACTCACTTCAACCCACCTGCCTTAATCTCCCAAGTGCTGGAATATCATGCATTGTGTCCCATGGAATACTTTTGAACCCACTTTTGTTGGATACTTGATACTTCTTTGATATTTGATGAGAAAGCAGAAATTATTTTCTCTTAATAACCTCTCATTATTTACTATTTCTGGTCTATACTATGTATGAGTTTTATAGGAAACATCTTCCAAAGCACACTAGGTTATTTGGGGAATATAACAGTTTTTGTTAAAATTCATTACTGTTTCCATATTTCTGTGTTTTTTTTATTGTTGATATTCTTGTTATTGAGACAGTGTCTTCCATGTTCAGCCTGGCCATACACTCACTGTGTAGCTGAGAGTGATTTTACATCCCTGATTTTCCTGACATCATCTCCTGAGTGCTGGGTTTCAGATCCGTACCATTATTTTTCTTTCTTTCTTCCTTCCTTTCTTCTTTTCTCCCTTCTTTTCATTCTTTTGTTCTTTCATTCTTTCTTTCTTTAACAAGGTTTCTCTGTGTAGCCATAGCTGTCTTGGGACTTGCTCTGCAGACCAGGCTGTCCTTGAACTCACAGAGATCTCCCTGTGTCTGCTGCCCAAGTGCCAGGATTAAAGATGTGAACTCCTACTACCACCTGGCTCTAGCTTTTTATTTTTGAGGAATTATTTCACCTTATGTTTCACTTGTGATAAGTTTACCACTACAGTACATTTTGTACATTGGTTTTTTTTTAAATATAAAACAATCTTATGTGCTGTCTTTGTTTTTATTATCTATAATATTAATTAAAATTATTTCTCTATATTCATATATAAAACAAACTGGTTCTGCAGAGTAGTTCATGAATATTTTGTGTAGATATACATGGTGATATACATACCTACAAGTCTACCATTTGAGAAGCTGAGGCAGGAAAATAATGAACTTATTTCCAGTCTAGATCACTTAGATCCTGTCTCAGAAATGCTTTAAAACATCTTTTCAATAATGATAAAATGATAGCTTTAGATACAAATTTGTTCCAAATATGCTACACAATTTGAACAGAATTTGAACGTTACATTTATGTGTGTTATTACATTGGACAAACACAAGTTGAAGGTAGTTTTGCCAGTGTCTTAGTCAAGGTTTTCCAGCTATGAAAAGACAACAGCAACTCTTATAAAGAAAAACATTTTAATTGGGACTGGCTTACAGTTTCAGATGTTTAGTCCATTATCATCATGGAGGAAGCATGGCAGCATGCAGGTAGACATTATCATGGAGAAGGAGCTGAGAGTTCTACATCTAGATCTGCAGGTAACAGAAGGAGACTATGTGCCACACTGGGCATAGTTTGAGCCTAGGATACCTCAAAACCCACCCTCACATCAACACATTCTCCTCATCAAGGCCACACCTACTCCAACAAGGCCATACCTCCTAATAGTGCCACTTCCTATGGGCCAAGCATTCAAATATCTGAGTATATGGAGGCCATAACTATTCATACCATTATAGCCAGCTCAATGATTCTCAACATATGGAGTCTTACACAAACCACATCTGGTGTTTCAAGTTTCTTTGCAGTATCAGATGAACCAGTTTTCATTTCAGATTTAACCTCTACATATGAGTTTTCTCACTTGTGTATTCAGATCGCTCACCTTAGTTTTTTTTTTTTTTAGATATTTT
>NW_022196910.1:5029193-5030749 GCF_008632895.1 Mastomys coucha | reverse complement strand
CTATACACATGCTGCCAGAACAATCAGACCCCTTCATGTGCAGTCCTTGGTTGGTGGTTGAGACCCTGTGAGCTCTGAGGGTACTACTTAGTTCATATTGTTATTAGTCCTAAGGGGTTGCAAACTGGTACAACCTTAATTTTTTAAATATATCACTGATAGTATTTTTGTATAATGTCATCCTCATGAATTTCTGCATGTCCCTCTGGCTCTACTGCATGTATGGTACATTATCAAGTGACTTTCAGGAGCCATAGACCATACCACAGCAAAACTGAAAAAACATCAGAAGGACTTAATTATTTCAATGTGTGAAATTACTCAAAATGTGTGTATACAGAGGATAGAGAGAAATCATTAGTAAAGTGCTCACTACAGAAGCACAATGAGCTGAACACACATCACCAGAACCCATGTAAAAAAAAAAATGGGTGCAGTGGTACGTCCATAACCCCAGCACTGGGAGATAGAGATAGCCAGATTCCCAAGAACTTGCTGGCCAGCCATTCTAGCCAAAATGGTGAAGTCATCTTAAATGAGAGAGTCCGTTTCTAAAGGTAAGATGGAAAGTAATAGAAGACTTCAGAGCTCTATACATGTGCATGTTCAAGTACTCCCCCTTTAAGTACAAATAGAAACAGCCCAGGTATATCATTAATTCTTCTTTGCTTTGATTCAGACAAATTCTCCTGAAACAGTAGAGTAACTCTCAAAGTAAAGG
Source organism: Mastomys coucha (assembly GCF_008632895.1). NCBI lineage: Eukaryota > Metazoa > Chordata > Mammalia > Rodentia > Muridae > Mastomys > Mastomys coucha. Next base: position 5,030,028 of record NW_022196910.1, on the reverse strand, counting down.
GGAAATCTGAGCAGCATATATTGCCATGCACCTCTTATAACTTATGCTATCCTTATTTTGACATTTTCACAATTATAGAAAGCAAAGTTTGCAAGCAAAGAAAAGCGAACCATGAAATCTGGAAAAGGAGAAAAGAAAAAATTTAAAGATAAAGTATGATATGAAGATATGTGATCTTTTTCTTTCTCAAGTTGTAAAAATGTGCCTTAATCACAGTTTTTTTTAATAAAAATATATGGTTTTAAATGAGGCCAGAATATGATGGGGAAAAGTCAAAAAGGAGAAAACAAGGAACCGTTACAGGATTAGAGGTGGTGAGTGAACTGTGAGAGGTAAGGGGGTTTTTGTTTTTTTGTTTTTTGTTTTTTTTTTTCCAGAGGGGAAGCCAGGAAAAGGGAAGACATTTGAAATGTAAATAATGAAAATATCTAATAAAAAAAACATGGAGTTAATCAGAAAAACAAAAAAGCAGGGGTAAAAATCATCACATTAGACATAGGGAAGGGGAACTTTAGAGGGAGAGAAGAGAGGGTGGGGAGAGCTGGACATGATCATAATTGGGCAGAGACAGGAGAGAAGCTAGAAAGGCCAAGAATGAAGGGAAATATGAAGTTGCTAGGAGTGCGTCATAGGAAGTTGGGAGAAGCTCTAGAGAGTCCTAGAGATCTGGGATGTGAGAGGCACCTGGGACTTAATGTAGGTGACTTGAGCCAAAACACTGACTAGTAGAGAGATGGAACCTGAAAAGTCTACCTCCAGTATTTTTAAGTTGTCCACAGTGGAGATATGGGGACATCAAACTACCTCCAACATTTTTGATCCAGAATTATTCCTA
>NW_022196910.1:5019020-5029183 GCF_008632895.1 Mastomys coucha | reverse complement strand
ACATTTGACTAGATATTGAAGGAAAGGCTGACAAGTAACAGATGCAACTGAAAATTGATCCCATTGGCAGGCACACAGCCCTTACCCTTTTGCTGACACTATGGTGTTCTTGTAGACAGGATCCTAGCATGGCTGTCCTCTGAGAGGCTTTACCATGGACTTACTGAGACAGAGATACTTATAGCCAAACATTAGACTGAGTGCAGGGACTGCTATGAAAGAGTTAGGGAAGGACTGAAGGAATTTAAGGGGATGGCAATTGCACAGGAAGACAAAAAGTGTCAAGTACCCTGACCTGACAGCTCACAGAGACTAAACCACCAACCAAATAGCATATACTGGCTGGTCTGAGGACACTGGCACATATATATCAGAGGGTTGAATGTCTTCCTAGCCCCAGAGGGAGGTGATACTCAGAATCCTATAAAGACTTGATGACCCAGAAAAGGGTCATGCCCTCCAGTGGGGCAGTACCATCTCAGAGGCAAAAGGGAGGGAGATGGGATGAAGAACTCTGGGAGAGGCAACCAGGAGGGGGAGCAACATATATGAATAAATAAAATAATTATTTTTTTAAAAGAAAGAAAATGAAACAGAAGTATTTGAAAATGTGAAATGCAGTACTAATACTGGGATAGAAATCTTAATTTTGCAGCCACAGTGTATGCAATTCATCACATCTGAAAAGATCAGAAGTTAACACCATCAGAAAAACACCTCATTGTCAGGACAGTGAGAACTGCAGCTGGTCTCTAAGTAAAAAATGGAAAAATACAAAACCCACTAGTTAAACTTACTAACGTAAATCAGGAATAAAAATTATAGGAAAAGACTCAGAATTATCATATGATTTCATGCACATAGAATCATGATTCCAAAATGTAACAGATTTCAACAGAAAAAAAATTGTTAGTAAAAACAATGAAAGCAATCATATCTCAAACTATAATATTTTCAAAAGATTTATTACACGTGTTTACTTATTTTGAGACCTGGATAAACACTAGTTCAGCTTCAAAAAGTTGGTTTCTTACTTCATGTGATTCCAGAGGAGCAAGTTTAGAATATAAGACTTGGTAAGAAGAATATATACCCACAAAGCTATTATTGGTATGCCATATTATATCCTTATATATGACAACTGGAGTGACAGACAACTAGCAATATTCAGTTTAGTCGAGGAATCATATGAACTATGTTTTAAGTAAATTTTTGCTCCTTTGATGTCTTTTACTCCTGATTTGATGAAGTGTGTTTTTCTCTGACCTGAACAAAATAATGTAGCACTTAGGAACAAAGATTAGGCTTAGAAGGCTTGCACTGGAAGCCAAGATGGAGAAAATTTCCATAATCAACATGGCCTTCCCTGTGGTGCTGTGGTAGACAGGGAGGAAGGTGACCCAGACACTGCAGAACACCAACATGCTGAAAGCCAGGAACTTGGCTTCATTAAATATGTCAGGCAGATTCCTGGACAAGAAAGCCAGGAAGTAGCTACTAAAGGCCAAGACTCCCAAGTAGGCCAAAGTGCCATAGAAGGCAAGAGTTGAACCCTTGTTGCATAGAATGATGATGTGTCCATGTTCAGAGTGAGCATCCATCTCAACGAATGGAGGAGATGTAACCAGCCATACACCAGAAAAAAGAACTTGCATCAGGGTACAAACTGGAATGATGAAATTCAGGACCCGTGATATCAGCAACCATCTTGTCTTTCTTCCTGGAGCAGTAATCTGAAAGGCCATAACAACAGTGATGGTTTTGGCCAACACACTAGATAGAGCCACTGTAAATAGGAGTCTAAATACGTTCTGCTGAAGGATACATGTGGCTGTGTTTGGAAAGCCAATGAAGAACAAAGGACAGAGGAAACAGAGGGTAAGAGTGACGAGCAGGATGTAACTGAGAGATCTATTATTGGCCTTCACAATTGGAGTGTTTCTGTGGTTTACAAAGACCCCAAACACAAGGGCTGTGAGTCCAGAGAATCCCACAGACATGATTGTGAGTCCCATCCCTGAGGGTTCATTATAGGACAGAAATGTCACAGTTTTCTTGAGGCAGTGTCTCTTCTCTGCATTTGCATAATGAGTTTCTGGACACTTCACACACTGATCCATATCTGGGGGTAATGGAATTTGGTCATGAGTGCATGGTCGAGTTTTCCCTTTACCCTGACATCTTTTACAGTTAAAAGTCACTGGATTGTTATTGTAACCATGTTCACTTGTTATTTTAGGTATAAATAAATATTCTAAGGTGAATGATCACAGGATAAGGTCTATACTCCTTTTATAAAACCCTATTAGCAAAAGCAAATTACAGAGGAAAGGCTATTTTTTTTTCACATTACACCTTATAAATAGATCACTGAGGAAGCCAGGCAGAAACTCAAGGTAGGATATGCAGGCAAGAGCTGTAGCTGAGTCCTTGGGGGTGAGGTTTTACATAACCTTCCTGTACTGCAACGTTAACCTGCTTTATTATGCAGCTCAGGATCACCTCTCAGGTTGCACCACACATAGTGCAGTAGTCCACAGGAATCACTAACCACAAATATGACCAAGAGGCTTGCCCACATGCCAGTTTTTGAAGGTATTTTTTAACTGTGATTTCTTTTTGTCATTTAAATCTAGATTGCATCAAGCTGACATTAAACACATCTAGGACACCACATTCCAAAAGCTCACTCATTTTAGTTGTGTCTTCAACCATTCCCACGTTTTTCTGTCTTTTTACCAAAGCATTTTGTCTATATTTTTGTAATATAGTTGACATACTTTTCAGTCATAAGAATACAAAATTACACAGCAAAAATTAATTCAGTCCTTACACCAGTTCTTATAAAATATTTCTTAATTTCAAAATGATTGTGTGAATTCAATTTTAAGGAATCTATTGTTGACTTTTTTTTTTTTTGTAAAATGATGGTGGTCTCAGATGTATGACTTTATCTTTATTTATAAATTTCTTTTGTTTTGAAAAATCTTCATTCTTGTACTGATCTTGATTGGATACCACTAAATATTTTTTCAAAGTTCTTACATCTATTTGCACCCCTTTCATTGTTTTGGCAGGAAGATATCACAGATGCTAGTGTGAATATGTAGATGTCAGAGGAAAGCAAACAGGACTTAATTCTCTCACCTACTGTACTCTTCTGCAATCAAATTCAGGCCAGTGTTCTGGAATGTAAGTTCCTTTACATATTAAGTCAACTTCATAGCTATTAAATTACTAAAGTATAAGAAAACTTCAAGAGTAAAGGATTTTTTCATAAACCTACTTAATAGCTAAATGTAGGTTTTTTCTTTGCTCTTCTAGATTTGAAAGACCTGTGAATCAAAGTCCAAAGTAAAGAAAATATATATCCCTGGTGTTGTTTAATTTCAAGTTTCACGTTGGGTATAACTTTCAACATTTTTGTAAAGTTTTCAGTTTTAAAACCTGTTTTAGATTTACGTTTCAGCTTCTTTTTCTGGACAACTTTACTTTTATTTATCTTGTTTATCCTTTATTACACATTACTCTCCCAATAGTTAATACTTTCTTAGTATGTCTTTTAATGCTAATGTCACATTATTATATTATTCTAGTCTTTTCCATTTTTAGTTTCTTTTTGTAGCTGAGTCATGTTAGCTTCTCATGAGTATATTGTATAGAAAATGCCAATTCATTCATTAATGGCAATTGAACTATAAGACATTTACTTTGTAAAAGATTTAAGATTTGTCTTGAAATATAGGTTTAACATATTCTACCATAATAATGTATTTCATCAGTAATTTATGTTTTGAGTATTCTACATACTTATAGCTGTCTTTTTGAAATAATAAAACTTGAGATTGGTATATATATATATATATATATATATATATATATATATATATATATATATATAGGTTCTTCATTCCATTTCATCCTTCCAAATAAACATATCTCTGTAGTCAAAACCTTATTCTATAGTGATGAAAGTATTGTGAGGTAACCTGTAATATGCTCCTTCTATATCCACATCAAACTCATAAATGTACTTACTATATTTTTAGTCTTCATAGAGTAATTGTAGTCAACTTAACAGTTTGGTAGGGCCAGGCAGTGGTGATGCATGCTTTTAATCTCAGCACTTGGGAGACAGAGACAGGAGGATTTCTGAGTCCAAGGCCAGTCTGTTCTACACAGTGAGTTCCAAGACAAACAAGGCTATACAGAAAAACCCTCTCTCCAAAAACAAACAAAAACAAAAAAAACAAAAAAACAAAACAAACAAACAAACAAAACATTTTGGTAGGCTCTCTGTTCACTCTCAATGTGTTCCACAGAAACAACATAAGTCTACTTTGTTTATTGTGAAATAATGAAAATTAACAAATAAAAAAATAAAATTATCATGTCCCTTTCAGAAATGATAGACTTTTAATGCTAGGAATATATGGAAAATAAAATTTATTTTATGCAAAATACTGAATGATATTCTTTTTTCTTTCAATGATAATGTTAGGAAACCCTCTCTAGTTACCTCTCTTATTCATCATGGAGAGACACAAGGCTTATTCTACCCCTGCTGATAAGATTTTCCTTTTGACCCTCTTATGTTTACTGAACTTTTTATGACAGTTTCCCAAGTTTACCCAAGTTTTCCTGGAACTAAGTGTGCTTCATTTCTATGTACAGTGATGTGATCCCAGGTGTGTGCAACAGAGTTTGGAATATTTACTTCAACAACATTAGATGCACCCAACTAATGGTGCAACTAAAGGTGATCATGTGACAGGTTCTCCTTTTAAAAGTTCTCAGAGGACTTTCTCCGCATTTATATTTTCTTTGTAACAGTTTTAATTCACTATTGGCATTTGGGAATTAATGAGCTAATAATTAATATCATATAGTATAAACTTTGAGAACACTGTCAGTGTTTTCACAGTTATAATAAATATTTCAGATGTTATATTTTAAGTTCACTAGTAGATATGCAAATATTAAATTTTAAAGTATTAATTATTTTTAATTTTTAAAAGCATAATTATTATTAATTATGAAAGTATATGACTAAGTTTATAAAATGCTATAAAAAAATATGGCTTTTGTTTTCAGTTGCATTCCATAAATCTCTGCATGTCTTCTGTCTTTCAAACTGTTCACATTAATTTAAGTTTATTGTATAACCCATAGTTCACATGCATTCATTGTTCTGATGAAGACTTGGCAGCAAAATCTTATAATAGAGTTAATTTAGAAACCTAATAATTCTTTACAACAAAGACAAAACAAAGAAATAAATCCCACTGGGATCAGGTAAATTCTTTAAAAGTACCATGACCCCAAAAGAAATAGAAGCAGTTATCAAAAGCCTCCCAACCTAAAAAGGCCAAGGGTCATATTGTTTGAGTGCAGCATTCTACCTGACCTTAAAGAAAAGCTAATACCAATACTCAAATTTCCCATAAAATAGAAACACAGGGTACACTGAGAAACTCATTATATGAAGCCACAGGCACCCTGATACATATACCAAACAAACAACAAAAGAAGAGAAGTTCAGAGTAATTTCTCCTATGAACATTTATGTAAAATTAATCAATAAAATACTTGTAAACCAATTCCAGCAACACATCAAAAATATCATCCACCATAAATCAGTAAGTTTCATCCCCGGAATGGAGAGAAATTTAAACAAATTCCATTAAAATCAGGGGCAAGACATGGTTGCCTATTGTCTATAAAATGTAATGCTCTAGCAAGAGCAATAAGACAGCTAAAGGAGTTCAAGGTAAAACAAACTGAAAAGACAGAAGTCAACATATTGCTATTTGCAATAGTTTACAACTGACAAACCCATTCAACAAAATGGCTAGGTACAAAATTAACTCAAAGAAATCAGCAACCCTACTTTATACAAATGATAAATGAGTAGAGAATGAAATGAGAAAAACGACACCCTTTAAAATAGCCAGAAGTAATAAAAATTAACTTGTAGTAAATCTAACAAAGCCTGGGAAAGCTCTGCATGACAAGAACTTTAAGTTCCTGAAGATGTAAATTGAACAGGCTATCAAGAAGATGGAAAGATCTCCCATGCTCATGGATAGATAGGGTTAACATAGTGAAAATGACCACCTTACCCAAAGCAATCTACAGGTTCAGTGCAATCCCCATCAAAATACCATTACATTTCTAGAGACTGTGAAACGGAAACTTTTAATTTCATATGAAAAGAAAAGGAAAAACAAAACAATACCAAACAATTAAAAACTTGGAGAAGAATCACCATTTCTGACTTCAAGGTGTACTAAAGAAGAATAGCAATAAAGCTGCATAGTATTAATACAGAAGCAGACAGGATGATCAAAGGAGTCAAATCAAAATCAGAAGTAAATATAAATACCTATGGACACGTGACATTTGATAAAGAAGCCAAAGCCAAGCAATGGATAAAAGAAACCATCTTCAAGAAATGGTGCCAATCTAACTGAATGTTTACACAGACATTCAAAAGAATACACAAAAATCCATATTTATCACCCTGCACAAAATTCGAGTCTAAGTCAATCAAGGACCTCAACATAAAATCAGATACACAAAATCTTACAGAATAGAAAATGGTAAATAGCCTTGGATACACTTGTACAAGAGACAATTTCCTAAACAGAACACCAATAGTTTATACTCGAAGATCAACAATTTGAAAATGAGACCTCATGAAACTGAAAAGCTTCAATAAGGCAAAGGACACCATCAATAGGACATAATGGCAGCCTAAAGATTGGGAAAGGATTTTCACCAACCCTAAATGTGACAGAGGGCAAATATCCAAAATTTGTTTAGAATTTGAAAAGTTAGAATGCAAAAAAAAAAAATTAACACAATTAAAATTGGGTACAGAGCTAAATAGAGAATTCCCAACAGAGGAATCTCAAATGGCTAAGAAGCACTTAAAGAAATGTTCAAAGTCCTTAGTCATCAGGAAAATGCAAATCAAAACAACTATTAGGTTCCATCTTATACCTATAAGAATGGCTAAGATCAAAAACTCAAGCAATCTTTCATTAAGCTTAGGATGTTAGGCAAGGAAAACACTCTTCCATTCTTGTGGGAGAGAAAACTTGTACAGCCACTTTGGGATTCAATTTGGTAGTTTATTGGAAAACTGGCACTTGAGTTCTAACTCAAGACACAGCTATAGCACACCTGGACATATACCCAAAGGACACTCCAACATCCCACAAAGGCATTTGCTCAACTATGTCCATAGCACCTTTATTTGCAAAAGCCAGAAACTGGAAACAATCTAGATGTCCTTCACCTAAATAATGGATAATGTGGGACATCTACACAACAGACTGCTATTCAGCTATTAAAAACAATGATATCATGAAATTTGCAGGAAAATGGATGGATCTTGAGAATATTGTCCTGAGTGAAGTAACCCAGTCCAAAAAAAAACATGAATCATATGTACATACTTACAAATGGGTAGTAGCCATAAAATATAGGATGTTCATGCAATATTCCACAGACCCAAATAAGCTAAACAAGAAGGAAAGCACAAGTTAGGAAGCTTCAGTCTCACTTAGAAGGGGAGAAGAAATCAGGAGAGGTGTATGTATGAGAGAAGGTAATGAGGGGACTCAAGATTACATGTGGGGAGGGACAGGTGAGATGGTGAGATGGCCAGACAGCCATGATAATGAATGGAAATCATCAACTGACAGGGGTAGGGATATAGTGGGACAACTCCATTATATGACAGATACTAGGGAGAAGGGAGGTGACCAAGAATAAGTAGGGGTAACCTTAGCTGTGACTCACAGCATTGGGGATATGGAATATGAAGAGGCCACCTCCTATAGGTAGACAGGAACCCAGTGGAGCAATAGTGATGGCAACCTACCCACAAAACCTTAGACCCAGATTGCATCCTATCTACAAGAAATGCAGGGAGAGTGATGGAGAAAAGACTGAAGAAGAAATGTCCACTCAACGACTGCCCCAACTTGAGACCCATCTCATGGGTAAGTACCAATCCATGACACTGTTCATACTCTGCCATGCTTGCAGACCAAATTTTAAATTGATTGTATTCTGAGAGGCTCCACTCAGCAGCTGACTCAAACAGATGCAGATACCCACAGTGAAACTGTGGTTGCAATTAGGGAACTCTTATGGAAGTATAGGAGGAAAGATTGTGGGATGAAGTAGATAGGAATTCCACAGCAAGACCAACAGAAACAACTAACCTGGACCCTTGGACCTCTCAGAGACTGAACCACCAACCAAAGAGCACACAGGAGCTGGACCTAGCCCCCCCCACACATGTAACAAATGTGCATCCTGGTTTACATGTGAGTCCATCAGATGTGCAGCTTTGTCCATATGTGGGTCCTGAAGAAATGGTGCATGAGATCTCCCAAAAGCTGTTGTGAGACATATGTTCTTCTAGTTGGGCTCCCTTGTCTTGCCTCAGTGGGAAAGGATGTGCCTAGACCCACTGAGACTTGATGTGTCAGGATGGAGTGATACTCAGAGAAGCCTCTGGTATAGGTGAAGCCTGCCTATAAGTGAAGGAGACAGGAAATGGTGGGAAGGACTGAGGAAAGGGTTGATCAGAAGAGGTGAAGTAAGCAAGATATGAAGCAAATAAATAGAATTAAGAATATAGTTTCAAGATTATGAAGACTTAATACTCAGAATATGGTCAATTAAATTCTATGCTGGAATGGAACATTCATCTCCACTGTAAGGAAGTGATTTCTTGAAGCAACAATGCCTATAATGTATCAAAAATGTGGATCATTCATATGTGTTATTTTAAAAGAAAATGTACGGAAAATTTTAAATTGCTAAACTTAAGTAAAGGAATGGCCATGTGGCTCTCTTTCCTAATTTTTTCCTGTAGCTTATCTTTGTCAGAACACTGTGGAAATCCTGTGAGAAGCTTGTCATTCACCTGTCTCATTGGAAATCTCATTGTCTGGGCAGGGAGTGCAGTCAAAGCAACAGGCAAGCTTGTTCTCCAGGACAACTTTCCTGAATCCAGGATTGCAACTCTCACTGCATACAGACTGAGGGGTCTGAAAAATGTTTAAAACAAGATACAAAATATTAACATATTAATCAATGCCCAAGGAAAGGATGTTTTTTTACAATACAGATCAGTTATTAATTAAATTATATATGTTAAAATGTAGGTATTAGCTGTTATTCCATATTTCTATGTAGCATGATATACAAAGTACATTTTTTAAGCTAGATCTTAAGACTATGAAACTCTGTAAGATCTGTACAGAGTTTTGAAGATAGAGCCAAGAAGATGTAAGTTAGGTTGCTGTGGAAATGTCTAAGAAAGAAGTAGAGGCTCACAGCCACCCATTGAACTGAGCACAGGGTCCCCAAATGAAGGAGCTAGGGAAAGGACCCAAGAAGCTGAAGGGTTTGCAGCCCCTTAGGACAAACAACAATATGAACTAACTAGTACCCTCAGAGCTCCCAGGGACTAAACCACCAACTAAGGGGTACACATGGTGGGACTGATTGCTCCAGCAGCATATGTATAGCAGAGGATGGCCAAGTTGGTCATCAATGGGAGGAGAGGCCCTTGGCCCTGTGAAGGTTCTATGCCCCAGTGTAGGGGAATGCCAGGGCCAGTAAGCAGGAGAAGGTGGGGTGGCAAGCAGGGGGAGGAGGGAGGAAACAGGAGTTTGTTCTTGTTGTTTTTTGGGTTTTGTTTTTTTGTTTTTTTTTTTTTTGTTTTTGAGGGGAAACTGAGAAACATGACATGTAAATAAAGAAAATATCTAATAAAAGAAGAAAAAAAAGGCAAGAAACAAAAAAGAAATGTTAGACCAGACTGATCCTTGAGATTCCTGGCTGCACAAATGAGAAGATTTATCTTACATTGTGTCTCTCAGTCATCACAGTATTAATTAATGTCACCATAAGGACAAATGTTTGGCATTTCTGAGAAGTATTTCCTGCTTTATTTTTTCTTTTTTAAATAGGAATAAAAATGGAAAAGAAATTTGGTCAGCAGCAGCCATTACTCTCTTATTCCTGATTTTGGAGAAAATCTTCCTGATTTACTAAAATCAGTGCTGTCATGATTCCCTGACATGATGAATTTCATCTTCAATCTGTAATAGTAAAAAAAAAAAATCCTTCTTTCC
>NW_022196910.1:5006542-5019010 GCF_008632895.1 Mastomys coucha | reverse complement strand
GCTGTGTCCTGGAACTCACTCTGTAGACCAGGCTAGCCTCGAACTCAGAAATCCTCCTGCCTCTGCCTCCCAGGTGCTGGGATTAAAGGCATGCGCCACCACCGCCCGGCCTACATTTTTATAACAAATGGGTAAGTAAAAAAAGAGCATGCTCTGACTTTGCTAATTGCTTTTGTCAAAGGCCTAATTCAAACCCAACTGAATATTGACTCTTACTAAGTTAGTTGTGTTAAATAGAGTTTCTATTGCTGTTATAAAACAACATACCAACAGCAATGTATGAATAGCAATTCTCATTTCAACTTAAACTTCTACTTCACAATTTATCATCGATAGAAATGAGGACAGGAGTTAAAGTCAGGAAACTGGAGAAAGTAATTGAAATGGAGACTATATAGGATTTCTGCATGCTGGCTTGCTAGTCATGGTTTCTTAGCTTTGTATCTTGAACAACTAAGGAACACATGCCACCACTGTCATCTTAAAGACCCCTACTCTGTAAATGTTATATGAGGACAATACCTGACAGGTTTGGTTTTAGGCCAGTTTTTGTAAATATTTTCTCTACTGACATTCCTCTTCCCATGTAACTCTAATTTATGTCATGTTGACAAAAAATAACTAAGACAATGGAAATCAACATAAACATCATGTCTGCTGTTTAGTTACAAGGGTTTCATAAACTACTAATTCATATTGCGCCTTTATATGGCAAAATAATTGGATTATTTGAAAATATTGGGAACACATTCACCAGAATGAGCAATTAGTAAGAGTCTTTATATTGATAGTTATGGGTGCATTGATGTGGCCTATGTAAACAACCAAGAGCCATTGGATCCAGAATCATACATTATTTATATAAATTAGAATCTTTTAAATAAGAAAATACCCACCTCTGTAAATCCTATGGGCCATTGAATCATATATTCAGATAATGACAGTTGTTGACCCTGGGGAGACAATGGAGTAAATGTACCAACATTCACAAATAGTGAAAGACCTGTTGGGAAATTCCAAAGGTTGGTGATATCATACTCTGGATCTGCCTTCCTTTTCCAGTCTAGGACCACATGGTCACCAGCAGAATTTTTCACTTGAATATTCTTCAGAAAAGGGTGAAGCTAAAAGATATATGAAATTGTATGAAAAAGTTACAGTCTTAGAGATGTAACTACAAATATGAAGTTATATTCTGACTGAATGAATGATGTTAGTGCCCTTTAAAATTAATTTTTCTATAGGGTTGAAAAAGAACACCTTAGGAGAAAATAATTAAAGTTTGATTTCTAAAATGTAAGTTTTAGAGAGCAATCTAAAGAGTACTATTTAGTACTGTAAGCAGTACTAAATAATCAAGAAAAATACTCCGAACAAATCTCAATTTTTCAAATGTAGCTATCTCCTATTTTTTGATTTTTTTTTGACAGCCTCCATGTATAACTTGAGTTTACTTGGTTTTGGTAGATAATTAGGAATGGATTACAGAACATAACAAATATAGTATTGTAGAAAATATTTGATAGGTTGTGTGAGAGATGAATAGAAAAAGCTGGAGATTCATAATAAGATATTATGAAGAGAATTGTTCCTACCAAAAGAATAATTATTCTGTTAAACAAAACTTCCACATAGAAATGGGGGTATATTGATATCTAAGTACCAAAATATATCTTACCTCTTACAGATCATTCAAAGAAAACCTAGAATCTACTCTAACTACTATGGGAATGTTTAAGCATCTAGTATATAATGTTGCTAATGTTACAATGCAATGAAAGAGACATTACCTGCCAGGGCAATAATGTATTCCTGTCTTGGGTTGCCTGAGGTTGAATTTGGTATTGATTGAGAAGCATCTCATGGAGACTGTGGGCAATGGCATACACAGCATTGTATACATTGTAACTCTCTTCAGACATGACCATGTCAAACATTTTCCCTGGCAACAATTCCAAAGAGGCATTGGGCATACAGTTTTCAAGGATTTTACAATCAGAATGTGAAAGTGGGCAGTTGAAATACCAGTTCCACAAGACATGAAGAAAACTGTCATCAGGGTACTTGATAGGTGTAGCTTCCTGCATAAAATTTGTGAAACCAAGAATCTCTCCATGATGGGGTGAAAAAGTAAGAATCCCATGGGATAAATTTAACATGTTGTATTCTCTAAATTTTGAGCCAAGTACTTTTGAGGTTGTGACCCAAACTTTTCTCAGTATGTGCTTTCTATAGCTATTTTCTATTTTAAAAAATAAAAAAGCAATGTCTGTATATATTATGATCACATTTGCTGATGACTCCAGAATATGCACCCAAAAATCATTTGGCACATAATATACTGCTTCCCCTATTAATGATACTGTACTCACAAAAGCTATGCATAGCTTATTCTTGTCCAGCTCTTTTCTTAAGTCTGATATAAACTGAATACTACTATGGTCATCTGTGATGAGCAATCCCACCCAGGTCCAGTTGAAATAAAGCATCAAAACGGCAATACCATAAAATAGTGATGCTTCTTCTTTCGGGGCCACCTGGTACAGAGATGGAAACTGCCTTCTGTCAGTCAGAAAATGTTCAAAAGGCCCAAAAGCAAGCTGAAAAAATACAGTATTTAAAACATTAAAACAAAGGCAGTTGGATCAATGGAATAGAATTGAAGACCCAGAAATGAACCCACACACCTATGGCCACTTAACCTTTGACAAAGGAGCTAAAACCATCTAGTGGAAAAAAGACAGCATTTTCAACAAATGGTGCTGGCTCAACTGGCAGTTAGCATGTAGAAGAATACAAATCGATCTACTCCTATCTCCTTGTACAAAACTCAAGTCCAAGTGAATCGAGGACCTCCACATAAAACCAGATACATGGAAACTATTAGAAAAGAAAGTGGGGAAGAGCCTCAAACACATGGGCACAGGGGAAAATGTCCTGAACAGAACACCAATAGCTCATGCTCTAAGATCAAGAATTGACAAATAGGATCTCATAAAATTACAAGGCTTCTGTAAGGCAAAGGACACCGTTAATAGGACAAAATAGAAACCAACAGATTGTGAAAAGATATTTACCAATCCTATATCCAATAGAGGGCTAATATCCAATATATACAAAGAATTCAAGAAGGTAGACTCCAGAGAATCAAATAACCCTATTAAAAAATAGGGCCCAGCCAGGCGGTGGTGGTGCACGCCTTTAATCCCAGCACTTGGGAGACAGAGGTAGGCAGATTTCTGAGTTCCAGGCCAGCCTGGTCTACAAAGTGAGTTTCAGGATTGCCAGTGATATACAGAGAAACCCTGTCTTAAAAAAAAATTAGGGTACAGAGCTAAATAACGAATTCTCAACTGAGGAATACCGAATGGCTGAGGAGCAACTAAAGAAATGTTCAACATCCTTAGTCATCAGGGAAATGCAAATTAAAACAACCATGACATTACACATCACACCAGTCTGAATGGCTAAGATCAAAAACTCAGTGACAGCAGATGCTGGCAGGTTGTAGAGAAAGAGGAACACTCTTTCATTGCTGGTGGAATTGCAAGCTGGTACAACCACTCTGGAAATCAGTTTGGCAGTTCCTCAGGAAACTGAACATAGTACTACCAGAGAACCCAGCTATACCACTCCTGGGCATATACCTAGAAGATGCTCCAACATGTAATAAGGACACATGCTCCACTATGTTCATAGCAGCCTTATTTATAAGCCAGAAAATGGAAACAACCCAAATGTTCCTCAACAGAAGAATGGATCCAGAAAAATGTGGTATATATACATAATAGAGTACTGCTCAACTATTAAAAACAATGAATTTATAAAATTCTTAGGGAAATGGAGGGATCTGGAGAATGTCATCCTGAGTGAGGTAACCCAAGCACAAAAGAACACACATGGCATGTACTCTCTCATAAGTTGATATTAGCCCAGAAGCTCAGAATACCCAAAATACAATCCACAAGCCACAAGAAACTCAAGAAGAAGGAAGACCAAAGTGTGGATGCTTCGTTCCTTCTTAGAAGGGGGAACAAAATACCCATCTAAGTTGCTGCAGAGACAAACTATGGAACAGAGACTGAAAGAAGGATTCCACCTGGGAATCCTTTCCATATTCAATTATCAAATCCAGACACTATTGTGGATGTCAGCAAGTGCTGGCTGACAGGAACCTGATATAGCTGTCTCTGAGAGGCTCTGACAGTGCCTGACAAATACAGAAGTAGAGGCTCACAGCGATCCATTGGATTGAGTACAGGGTTCCCAATGAAGAAGCTAGAATAAGGACCCAAGAAGCTGAAGGGTTTGCAGCCCATTAGGACAAACAACAATATGAACTAACTAGTACCCTCAGAACTCCCAGGGACTAAACCATCAACCAAAGAGCACACATGGAGGGATTCATGTCTCCAGCAGCATATGTATAGCAGAGGATGGCCTAGTCGGTCATCAATGAGAGGAGAGGCCCTCGGTCCTGTGAAGGTTTATGCCCCAGTGTAGGGAAATGCCAGGGCCAGGAAGTGGGAGAGGGTAGGTTGTTGAGCAGGGGGTGGAGGAAATAAACAGGGTTTGTTTTTTGTTTTTGTAATTAATAAATTAAAATTAAAAGGGGGGAAAAATAATTATCATTTGTCCAAAGCATACACAGGAGGGACCCATGGCTCCAGCTGCATATGTAGCAGTGGATGGCTTTATCTAGCATCAATGGTAGGGAAGGCTCTTGGTTCTGTGAAGGCTCAATATCCCAGCATGGGGAAATTCTAGGGCACTGAGGCAAGATTGGGTGGGCAGGTGAGTGGGGGAGCACTAATAGAAGCAGGGAAAGGAGGGAATGGGATAGGGGGTTGCAGAGGTGAAACCAAGAATGGGAAAAACATTTGAAAGTTTCATAGATCAATTAGGCTATACCCCATGGATGCAGGGATAGTTCAGTATATAGTCAATATAATCCATTAAATAAACAAAGTCAAAGAAAAAAACTACATGATCATCTCATTAGATGCTGAAAAAGGCTTTGACAAAATATAACACCCCTTCATGCTAAAAGTATTAGAGAGTTCAGGAATTAAAGGTTCATATCTAAACATAATAAATGCAATCTAAAGCGAACCAATAACCAACATCAAACTAAATGGAGAGAAACTTGAAGCAATTCCACTAAAATAGGGGACAAGAAAAAGCTTCCCACTCTCCCCCATCTATTCAACATAGTAGTCAAAGTTCTAGGCAACCAAAGGACAACACGGGATGCAAATTGGAAAGGATGATGTCAGGATATCACTATTTGCAGATGATATAATAATACACATAAGCTACCAAAAAACTCCACGAGAGAACTCCCACACCTGACAAACAACTTTAGGAAAGTGGTTGATTATAAAATTAACTCAAACAAATCAGTGGCTTTCATCTACTCAAAAGATAAACAGGCTGACAAAGAAATTAGGGAAACAACATCCTTCTCAATATCCTGGTGTGACTCAAACCAAGCAAGTGAGAGATCTATATGACATGAACTTCAAGTCTCTGAAGAAAGGAATCACAGAAGACCTCAGAAGATGGAAGAATTCTCATGCTCATGAATCAGCAGGATTAACATAGTAAAAATGGTCATCTTACCAAAATCAATCTAAAGATTCAATACAATCCCAATCAAAATTCTTTACAGAGATAGAAAGAACAATTCTCAAATTCATCTGGAATAACAAAAAACCCAGGATAGTGAAAACCATTCTCAACAATAAAAGAACTTCTGGGAGAATCACCACTCCTGTCCTCAAGCTGTACTACAGGGCAATAGTGATTTAAAACTCCATAGTATTGGTACAGACACAAGCAGGTAGATCAATGGAATAGAACTGAAGACCCAGAAATGAACCCAGGGATGCATGCCCACTTAATCTTTGACAAAGAAGCCAAAACCACCCAGTGAAAAAAAGGACAGAATCTTCAACAAATGGTGCTGGTTTAACTGGTAGTCAGCATGTAGAAGAATGCAAGTTGACCCACTATTATCTCCATGTACAAAGCTCAAGTCCAAGTGGATCAAGAACCTCCATATAAAGTCAGATACACTGATCTAATAGAAGAGAAAGTGGGAAAGAACCTTGAACACATTGCCACAGTGGAAAATTTCTTGAACAGAACACCAATGTCTTGTGCTCTAAGATCAACAATTGAAAAATGGACCTCATAAATTTGCAAAACTCCTGTAAGGCAAAGGATACTGTCAATAGGACAAAATGGCAATCCACAGATTGGGAAAAAAATCTTAACCAACCCTACATCTGATAAAGGACTAATATCCAAAATATACAAAGAATTCAAGAAGATAGACTCCAAAGAGCCAAATAATCCTATTAAAAATTGGGTATAGAGCTGAACAAAGTCTCAATGTCTTAAACTTCCTTGTGTATGATTCATTCTCTCTACTATATTTCAAAATAAAATGATAGAAGTGTATTTATCTGACTCTGTGATTGTTCTTTTATACCTAGTTTCAAAATCTCTTCCATTTCTTTTGTACACAGTTTCAATCTGAGAAAAGAAACCATGTAGCCCATCACTCACATAACTCACTCACCTGTGGAAATTTGTAAAGATTCAGCAATCTCCCAATATTTTCAGATATTTTCCATGATATTCCTGTAAGTGCAGCAACTGATTTGCTTTCTTCTCTACAGCTGTAGTTAGGGATGAAGGTGCTCAAGCCTGTGAGCCAATAGAGTACACTCCTCAAAACATTCCTTTCATAATGTGGCAGAGTATAAATCTCAAGTCCCAGAGAGGTATTTGGTAAGATATGGGAGTTCCAGTTGATCTCATTGATGGCAAATAACATGGCTAAAACAAGCTGGTAGTTTTGTCCTTTGATCCTGCATACAAGTATTACAGCATTCCTATGGGGAACTCATACCAATTTATATCTAATAATTTACTACAATGATTTCTACAGTTTGAAAATTTGTGTTTTCATAGAACACACACTTTAATATCTGCCAGTTCATGGTTTGAATTCAAATGGTGTGCTAAGACATCTGATGCTGATGAGATAATGAAGTAGCATACTTATTAAATATAAACCCCAGGAGTGTTTGCTTTCTCTGATACCCAGGTGTGGGAATATAATTTAATTCTACCCTTGAATGATGTGGGAATCCTGCACCAAAAATTTACTCTTCTGGTCTTCCAGCCTCAAAAAAAAATATGAAAAACAACTGTTTCTTCATTATACCACCAGGTTCTGGAGGTAGATAATTATGAAAGAGCTCACTTATTGATTTCAATCTATATGTGGCTTATCTGTAAATATATATGTGTGTATATATATGTTATGTGTCAGTCTATAATGTATTTACATATATATATCTTGTTGGGAACCCTTTTCAATGCTTAAAACTGAAATGCAGGTGATAACATCTCTGACTTTTTATTCAGACCTCTTCAGATTATGTATCTCTGTTGTCATCCTTAGATATATCAAGAGTTGCTCAGAATTTTTCTATTTCACCTTCCTATCTTTTGGTAAGACTACTTCCAATACAATTGGGCACTGCTATTCCTAGTATGATATGAGCTCTGTGATTCTGAACTCATGTTCTTCACCCATATTATAACTACTTTATATGATTTGGCATCCCCTCAATTTTACAATAATGACATCTAGTGAAGAATGAAAATTATACTTAAGACGGTAAAAGCTATACATATTTGGAGGCAAACAATATACTTTCAACATGTATTATTTCAAAAAAGTAGGTGTCACTATTCCTAATTTTTCAAGTTGTTCTTTATTTGGATACCCAAAATTCTAATTCCTATGAACTTGCTTTTAATTGATTCATAGAATGCCAGCTTATTTTTATTTGCTTTGAAATATCCTTTGGCAAAAATAAATTGATTCATTAAATTTTATGTGATGAGAAAATAAGAACACAGTATTTCACAGTACAGCATCATGAAAGTAGATCCTCCTTTTTAATCTCCTATCATTTTCAGAGTGGGATTGAAGCTTTAAACCTAAACTGTTCCTAAGTGATTTCTAAATGTATTTCTTTATATCCACAGATAAGTATTGCTCTTGTAACTCACAAAAGAAAATTTTCATTGCAACAGATAACTTCAGAATGACATAAGTGGTCAATGTGTGACTCATAGCCACACAGAGTGATGCCCAGGAGAACTGAAAAATCTACCACACATCTCCTGTCATTAACCTTGGGAAGCATTGTTGAAGTCGGGCCAAAGAGATTGTAAGAATCACATGACTGAGAAATACGTGAGTGTGTCCTATCAATAAAAGAGAAGATACACATATGATACCCTAACAATATCTTGCCAATAGAACAACTGAACTAGGACAACAACTGTAGACCTGTGTTCTCAGGGTAAGAACTTTGAGACTCAACCATAGACTTAGGACTGTAGGCAACTAACTATTGCTGATAGCAGGAGAAATAGTCAGTTTGGGAGAATGAGCATCCAATTATTTATCCAGTTCCAATTACTCAGTCCCAAAAGCATATGCAGATATTTGATAATAAATGGACTTAACAAGCTGTAGGTATATAATTGTATTGTGCATAGATATATAAATGATAACAATAGAATAGCAGGTCATTAATATAAGAGGGATAAATTGGGAGGTATGAAATGGTGTGGACAAGAATGACAAGGGAGAATTTAGAACAAGAAAGCTAGCAGACTAATGATATAATTGTATGATAAGTATTAAAATGTATTACAAACAAAAATATAAATTATTACAAAATTGTAGATTATGTAGGATAGTAATCCAGAGCCACAATATATTTTAAGTAATATAATTACACTTTTCCTGACCATTGGGAAACTCATGTCAGCAGAAGGACAAGGTTAATACAAAAAAATTCTGGCATATTGTTAGTCCATATATAGACATTACTTTCTCCCCTAATGCATAAATATTTCTTATGGACAATTATTCTGAAAAAACTACTTCATTTTCATATTACAAACCCATACATACTATTATAGCTATGGTATTTTTGTGAAAACAGGTAAAACATCTGTTTTAAGACCATCCTAACAAACTATTCTATACTGGCACTTCCATCCCTCTTCTCACCATTTCTAACATTATATCTATGTTGTATAATGATAATGCCAATAGAATCTGACTCATGTGTTATAACAACATGAAGTATAACTTAGTCTACAACCATGATTGCAAAAGTATTTGTCTTCCAGTTCTGTTGTGTGCAGGGTTACTTCAGAGGGGAAATAATTGATAAAAATGAAAAATATTACAGATCATTTAGTCTAAAAATCTTGTTTGTATGAAATATTAATAGAAGATTCTTGGTAGTTACAGTAAAATGTACACTGCTACAGAACCAAACAAGAAAAATCAATTCCCAGATCTAATCCTTTGTTTTCCATCTTTGGACAATGATTCAAATATATTTTAGTTAGGATCACCTCAAAATCACCATTTAGCTGAAAAAGATTCAAAATGATGATGATATGGACATATCTGCCTCCCATGGCCTATGATTACAATCATGTGACTCCTAGCAGAGTTTATGCACTTACAGAGAATAAAAATTTTGGCTTGAACATGCATGGCAAACTACTCTGCCATCTATCATACATCCGTATACATTCATTGGTAATACAATACTAATGAACAAAAAGAGAAAAATCTCTATAGTGGGGTCTAACATAATTATAAGTGCTACCTAAATAGATCATAAATTCTCATAAGTATAAAAATATGTGAGTTTCATTACTATTATTGAATACAAGATAAAAAAACAATTGAAAAGTTGCTTTAAAAACTTTTACATATCCATACTGTCAGAATACAATTTAAAATTCAATGAAAGTGCATTACTAGTTTCAAAAGCTAAGAAAACAACAGGTAACCTTTTCATCATGATGAAATATCAACCTTCTGAGTAGAATAGTGTTATCTCTTTTATATAATATGATATATATTTATGTATATATAAGCAGAAATTTGGAAAATGGAAAAAAAGAAGTACAAGAAAATGTCAATTACATTTCCCACAGAAATAGAAATCCAAATAATGAGTTCTTATGAAAATAGTGCTTAGAATTCTGGTTTAGTGGTATCTCTCTATGAAGTGTTACATTGTTTGATGTCTTATCAATGTGTATGAGATTGGGGATTACTAAACTGCAGAGAGCTAAGTGCAAGTTTACTAATCAGATATTGGTATTGTTATTTCTCTGGACCATCACAGTTCTTATATTTTGTGAACATTTATCCTACCTCCTTTATAGATAATATGGCTATTCTAGTGTATAATAAATCAAACTTCAAAACAAAATTACTCAAAAAAGATGGGGAAGGACAGTTCATATTTATCAAAAACAAATCCACCAAGATGATACTACCATTCTCAATGTCTATGCCTCAAATTCAGGACACTTATACTTGAAAAGAAATATTACTAATGCTTAAATCACACATTGACACTCACACCCTGGTAGTGGGAGATTTCAATGTCCCACTCTCACAAATGGTCTGATAACCCAGACAAAATCTAAATAAACATAGAAGTATAGAGGTGACAGATATTATGATCCAAACAAAGGTCATAACAGATACATTAAAAATTATTTCACCCAAACACATAGAATATACTTTTTTCTCAGCACTTCACAGAGCATTCTCAAATACTCACCACGTAGTAGTTTGCAAAACAAGTCTCTACAGATAAAAGAAAATTGAATTAACCCTGTACATCTGATCAGACATATACCGATTATAGCTGGATATCAACTTGATAGAAACAATAGCTTACAAACTCATGGAAACTGAACAACTCCCTACTGAATGACTACTGATGTCTTCTGGGTCAATGTACAAATAAAGAAAACAATGAAAAACTTCCCAGAATACAATGAAAAGGAATGCATAACATAGTCAAACTTATAGGACTGAATGAAGTTGTCCTAAAGGAAAACTTTGTACCACTAAATACTTTGATAAAGAGACGGGAGAGATGTCATACTAGCAACTTAATAGCACACCTGAATGCTCTAGAAGAAAAATAAGCAAATATACCCAAGAGCAGTGAATGGCAGGAAATAATCTAACCCATGGATAAAATCAATAAAATAGAAGCAAAGACAATGGGAAGAATCAATTAAACAATGACTTAATTCTGTAAGAAAACGAGCAAGATAAAAACATATTTATCCAAACTCACCAAAAGACATAAAAAGAATATCTAAGTTAACAAAATCAGAAAGAAAAAGAGGTACATTCCTGAGGGAATCCAAATAATCATCAGTTCATACTTTACAGACCCACATTCCACACAACATAATACTTTAACAAAAGAGACAATTTTCTTCCTACATATTACCAATTTAAATCAAAATCACATATCCAACAAGGAAAAGAGAAGTCACCAAAATCACCCAAAGTATTCAAAAAACTCAAGGTCAGATGGTTTCTAGAGCAGAGATATACCAGTCTGTGAAAGAAGAGAAAATGCTAATCCTCCTCAATCATTCCTCAAAGTACAAAAAGAAGGAAAACTGCCAAATTCATTTTTGATGTTACTGTCATCCTAATGTCCTAACCACATAAAGACTCAACGAGAAAGGGAATTATAGACTAAATTTCCCCCCAATATAGATGCTAAAATACACAATAAAATACTTGAAAATAAATCAAATAAACAACCAAAATGTCATCTACTATAACCAAATTGGCTTCATTCTTAAGTTACAGCAATGGTTTAATATAAAAAGATCTCTCAATGTATTCTATTAACAAGCTGAAAGAAAAACTACACATGAACATCTTATTAGATGCTGAAAAGCCTTTGACAAAATCTAACCTATTCATGATAAAAAGCCTTGAACGGACACAAGGGAAATACCCAGGCATACTAAAGGCAATTTACAGAAAGCCTATAGCAAAGAAAGCAGTCACCTAAAATCAGGAACAAGGCAAGGGTGTCTGCTATTTCCATATCTATTCACCATAATTCTAGAAGTTGTAGAAAGAGCAATAAGACAATTAGAGGAGTTCAAGGGAATTCAAACTTAATAGGAAAAAAAGCAAAGCATCACTATTCACAGATCATATAACAGTATCAATAAGTATGCCAAGATTTCTATCACAGATCTCCTACAGAAAAGTAGCTGAATTCAAAATTAACTAAAAAAAAAAGTAATGTTCCTATGTAGAAACCATAAACAGTCTGAAAAAGAAATTAGGGAAACAATACCTTTCATAACTGCCACAAATTATATAAGCTATCAGGGTAAAAGTAACCAAGCAAATGGAGGACCTGTATAATGAAAACTTCAATTCATTGAAGAAGAAAATTTAAGAAGATAAAAGAAAACAAGAGAATATCATTCTGAGTGAGGAAACCCAATCACAAAAGAACAAACACGGTATGCACTCTCTGATAAATGGTTATTAGCCCAGAAGTCTGG
>NW_022196910.1:4982753-5006231 GCF_008632895.1 Mastomys coucha | reverse complement strand
AAAAAAGAAAAATAAATAAATTTCCTGTGTTAAAAAAAGAAAAAAAAAAGAAAAAGAAAACAGGAAGATCACCTGCTGATGGATCAGGAGGATAAAATAAAAAATGTCCATCTTCCTTCTGACTAGCGCCTTCTGCTGGGGCAGACTTCCAGCTAGTCTGCTCCCCTAAAGATACCATAGCCTGAAGACACCATAGCCTTCAGGCATCCGAGGATATCTGATTCACACATAGCAGCAGGAAATGACCCTCTTGAAGTCTCACAGCTGCCACTGGGAGTCCAATGGACCAGGGATCCATCACCCCTCAAAACCTCACCCCCTGAATTCCAGTCCCTTTCTGGACAGTGCTTTCTGCCTGGGCAGATTGCTAGCTAGTCTTCTCCTTGAAGACACTACAGCCGAAGGCATCCCTGGAATTCTTCAGGCAAATAGAAACCACAGTCTGTAGCCCCTCTCCCACAAACCCCCAGAGAACACCTTCACACAGCTTGACTTCTCCTCTGAAGACCCAACAGTCTGAAGGCCTCCCAGGAGATCTGCTGCAGCCAGGGCAACAGATCAGCAGCTTCTCTGCCTCCCCGAAGACCCCACAGTCAGAAGGCCCCACAAGAGGCCTGCTACAGCCAGTGCTGCAGGCCTACCAGGAGACCTGAAACAAGTCATGGACAAAAGAGACAGGCTCCAGACAGAGACAATCAGACCAGCAAACACTAGGGATAACCAGATGGCTAGATGCAAGTATAAGACCATAAGCAACAAAAGCAAATATACATGGGCATCATCAGAATCCAGTTCTCCCACTACAGCAAGCCCTGAATACACCAACACACCTGAGAATCTGGAAGCTGACCTAAAATCCTATCTCATGAAGATAATAGACTCCTTTAAGGAGGACATAAATAACTCACTGAAGGAAATAAGGGAGAAACAGGTAAACTGGTAGAGGCCCTTAAAAGGAAACAAATAAATCCGTTAAAGAAATAAAGGAAAACACAATCAAACAAGTAAAAGAATTGAATAAAGTAGCCCAAGACCTAAAAGTGAAAGTAGAAACAATAAAGAAAGCACAAATGGAGGCAAATCTGGAAATGGAAAACCTGGGAAAAAGGTCAGGAATTACAGGTGTAAGCATGACCAACAGAATACAACAGATAGAAGAGAGAATCTCAGATGTGGAAGATACAGTAGAAAAGATTGACACAACTGTCAAAGAAAATTCAAAATATAAAAAACTCATACCCCAAACCATCCAGGAAATCCAGGACACAATGAAAAATCCAAATCTAAGAATAATTGGAATAGAAGAGAACAAAGATACTCAGCTCAAAGGACATGACAATGTCTTCAACAAAATCATAGAAGAAAATGTCCCCAACCTAAAGAAAGAGATGGCCAAAAATGTACAAGAAGCTTATAGAATAGCAAATAAATGGGACCAGAAAAGAAAATCCACTCATCACATAATAATCAAAACAATAAATGCACAAAACAATGAAAGAATATTAAAAGCTGCAAGGGAAAAGGGTCAAGTAACGTGTAAAGGCAGACTTATCGGAATTACTCCACACTTTCCAACAGAGAGAATAAAAGCCAGAAGAGTGTGGATGGAGGTCATACAGACTCTAAGAGAATACAAATGCCAGCCCAGACTACTATATCTAGCAAAACTCTCATTCAATAGAGATAGAGAAACCAAAATAGTCCAGGACAAAACCAAATTCAAACAGTATCTATCTACCAATCACCCATACAGAGGATTCAAGAAGGAAAACACCAACACAAGGAGGGTAACTACAACAAAGAATATTAATCATCTCACAACAAAGCCAAAAGGAAAGACCCACATGCACATGATGCTACCTACAAAAACAAAAATAACAGGAAGCAACAATCATTTCTCCTTAATATCTCTTTACATCAGTGGACTCAGTTCCCCAATAAAAAGACATACACTAAACAGGACCAAGCATTTTGCTGCATACAGGAAATGTACCTCAGTGACAAAGACAGACACTACCTTAGAGTAAAAGGCTGGAAATAAATTTCCCAAGCAAATGGTCCCAAGAAATAAACTGGAGTAGCCATTCAATGTTAAATAAAATTGACTTACAACCAAATGTTATCACAAAAGAAAAGGAGGGACACTTCGTACTAGTCAAAGGAAAAATCTACCAAGATGAACTCTCAATTCTGAACATCTATGCTCCAAATGCAAGGGCACCCACATTCATAAAAGAAACTTTACTAAAGCTCAAAGAACACATTGCACCTCACACAATAATAGTGGGAGACTTCAAAAAAAGTAGTGGGAGACTTCAACACCCCACTCTCAGCAATGGACAGATCGTGGAAACAGAAACTAAACTAAGACACAGTGAAACTAACAAATGTTATGAACCAAATGGATTTAACAGATATCTATGGTACATTTTCATCCTAAAACAAAAGAATATACCTTCTCAGCACCTCAAGCTACCTTCTCAAAAATTGATGATATTAGTTGGGCACAAAACAAGCCTCAACCGATAAAAGAAGATTGAAATAATCCTATCAGATCACCATGGCCTAAGGCTGGTCTTCAATAGCAACAAAACAACAGAATACCCACATACCCATGGAAACTGAACAACTTTCTACTTAGTGATAACTTGGTCAAGGAAGAAATTAAAGACTTTTTATAATTTAATGAAAATGAAGGCACAATATATCCAAACTTATTGGACACAATGAAAGCAGTGCCAACAGGAAAATTCATAGCACTAAGTGCCCCAGTAAAGAAATTATGATAGGAAGAGCAAGTCCTACAGAGAAAGCTTCTCTCTGATGCTAGATTGTCTTCTCCCAGATCTCCATTCCATTGGTGTTGGGAAACCAAAAACAGTAGGAAAACAGAAGGAAGAAAAGAAAGAGCTTAAGAACAAGTAAGAGAGTGGAGAAAATCCAACAGGAAGGCAGGAAAAACTTACAGAGAGAGAGAGACAGAAAGAGCCCCCTGAAAAGCTCAAAGACCCAGGGCAGCCAGGACCCCAGGTCGAGCTCGAGAACTGCTGTAACTATGACAACCCCTGAGCAGGATGAGTTCCAGAACCCAGGCTGTACCATCATGGCATTCTACCCAAACATGGAAGAATTCTCAGACTTCAGCAAATACATCGACTATATGGAATCCCAAGGGGCACATCGAGCTGAACTGGCCAAGGTCATCCCACCAAAAGAATGGAGGGCCAGGCAGTCTTATGACAATATCAGCAACATCTTAATAGCAACTCCCCTGCAGCAGGTGGTCTCTGGGCAGGCAGGCGTGTTCACCCAGTACCATAAGAGGAAGAAAGGCATGACAGTGGGGGAGTACCGTGAGCTGGCCAACAGCAAAATATACCAGACCCCGCCGCACCTGGATTTTGAAGATTTGGAGAGAAAATACTGGAAGAATCGCCAGTTTGGGTCACCGATTTATGGTGCTGACATCAGCGGCTCCCTGTTTGATGAGAACGTGGGCCACCTGGGAAGCCTTTTGGATGTGTTGAAGCAGGACCGCGGCATAGTGATTGAGGGCGTCAACACGCCCTACCTGTACTTTGGGATGTGGAAGATCACCTTTGCATGGCACACGGAGGACATGGACCTGTACAGTATCAACTACCTGCACTTTGGGGAGCCCAAAACCTGGTATGCTGTGCCCCCTGAGCATAAGCAGGCGCCTGGAGCGCCTGGCCAGGGCACTTTTCCCTGGCAGCTCCCAGGGCTGCCAGGCCTTCCTGAGACACAAGGTGGCGCTCATCTCACCCACCGTGCTCAAGGAGAATGGCAACCCCTTTGGCCGCATCACCCAGGAGGCTGGGGAGTTCATGGTCACCTTTCCCTATGGCTACCACGCGGGCTTCAACCATGGCTTCAACTGCGCAGAGGCCATCAATTTCGCCACCCCAAGGTGGATTGACTATGGCAAGGTGGCATCTCAGTGCAGCTGTGGGGAGGTCAGGGTGAGCTTCTCCATGGATGCTTTTGAGGGGCTCCTGCAGCCTGAGAGCTATGAGCTGTGGAAACAGTAAGTGGATCCTAGAGCTACGCATCACCTGGAGCTCACCTCCTGCCCCGGGCAGGAGCTGACCCATGGGGCCTACACACTGGATCAGGGGAAGCTCACTTCAACCCAGAGGCATTCCCATTCGGGACCCCTCAGGAGTCGGGTGAGCAGAGGTCACAAGAGCTGTCCTTACACAAAAGTACACCCAGAGTCCCCGTGTCTTTTCCCATCCAAGCTTTTGGCTCCTCCACAAGGGCAAAGATTCTCCAAGCAAGCTTCTTGAGCCTCCAGAATGCCTGTAGATTCTGTTGATGTTTTAGCTGTGAAGCACTCATAGGCCAGTAGAATCTTGGATAGGAGCCCCAAAGTCTCCCTGCCGCTCATGGTGGTGGACATGAACTAAGTACATGCAGGATCACCTCCTACGTCTGAAGCCATTTGGCCACAAGTGGACATTCCTGATCACATGGACAAACAGCTGTCTGAGATGTTGACGAATCAAACTCTACTTTAGATGATGCATTTGAGACTCCTCTTGGTTTGCCCAGTCTCCTTCAGAATTCATGCAGAAGGTGGATCTGCAAGGTTTTGAGCCATCATTGCACAAAAAGAGCTTCCAGGCTCTCTATCTTCTGAGAGTATCCTGCCATTCACCAGTCTAGGACTTGCCGACACTCAAAGGGAAATGACTGCTGAGCCTGCCGATGCCTTCTCCTGCTCTGCCCACTGAGACTCCATCGACTGGAATGTCCCACAACATCATGCCACCGTGAGAAAGCAGGTCTCAGCCTCTCAGCCTCTCAGCCTACTCCTAAGAGCACATGTGCTTCTGACCAAATTCACCCTGAAATCACTGTCTTCAGAACACCAGAAAGGGCTTGCAGGAGACCCAGATGAGTTCACTGACTTTGACTTTTTCCTCCTAGAAGCGGGAGGGTGGGGGTGTGGGGGTGGTGGGGGTGGTGGGGGTGGGGGTGCAGGCTGCAGGCTGCTCCCTTCTGTATTTCCCAGGCATTTGATTGTGATGCTGTTCTAACTGTCTCATAGTCTCAGTGGGGCTGGAGATTACACAGTGTGGGAGGTTTACAGAAGGGTGGGGGGACTCCACATGTGAGGGTATAAGTAACCTGCTATTCACACTAGGGTGACTGGGCTCTTAAGGACAGGCATTTTCTTATTACTTATTTCAATCCCAAGCTCTGTAAATAGGCCCAAGAAATAAATATATTAGTTTCCTAACTAAAAAAAAAAAAATTACAGATATCTTACACTAGCAATTTAGCAGCACACCTGAGAGCTCTAGAGCCAAAAGAAGCAAACACACCCAAGAGGAGTAGAAGACAGGAAATAGTCAAACTCTGGACAGAAAGCAAACAAATAGAAACAAAGAGAACTATGCAAAGAATCCACAATACCAAAAGCTATTCTTTGAGAGAATCAACAAGATATGTAACCCCCTAGCCAAACTAACTAAAGGGCCCAGAGACAGTTTCCAAATTAACAAAATCAGAAATGAAAAGAGAGACATAACAACAGAAACAGAGGAAATTTTAAAAAAAAAAATCATCAGATTCTACTACAAATGCCTATACTGAAAAAAAAAAACCTGGAAAATATAGATGAAATGGATGACTTTATAAAAAGATGCCACATACCAAAGTTAAATTAAGAGCAGGGAAATTATCTAAAAAAACCCATATTCCCTAAGTAAATAGAAGAAGTCATTAAAAACCTCTCAACCAAAAAAAGCCCAGGGCCCAATGGCTTTAGTGGAGAATTCTACCAGAACTTCAAAGAATACCAGTATTCCCCAAACTTCCACATAAAATAGAAACAGAAGGAACACTAGGTAATTCATTCTATGAAGCCATGATTACTCTGATACCTAAACCACATAAGGATACAACAAAAAAAGAGAACTTCAGACCAATTTGATTATGAATATTGATATAAAAATACTCAATAATATTCTTGCAAATTGGCCTGGCGGTGGTGGCGCACGCCTTTAATCCCAGCACTTGGGAGGCAGAGGCAGGCAGATTTCTGAGTTCGAGGCCAGCCTGGTCTACGAAGTGAGTTCCAGGACAGCCAGGGCTACACAGAGAAACCCCCTCTCAAAAAACCAAAATAAAAAAAAAAAAAACTTGCAAACTGAATCCAAGAACATATGAAAATAATCATTCACCATGATCAAGTAGGCTTCATCCCAAGGATGCAAGGTTGGTTCAATATATGAAAATCCATTAAAGAAATTCAATATATAAACAATTCAAAAATAAAAAAAATCATATGATCATCTCATTACATGCTTAAAAAGCCTTTGACACAAAACAACAGCCCTTCTTGTAAAAAGTATAGAAGAAATCAGGAATTCAAGGCCCGAACCTAAACATAATAAAGCAATATACTGCAAACAACAGCCAATATCAAACTAAATGCAGAGATACTTGAAGCAATCCCACTAAAATCAGGGACAAGATAATGATGTCCACGCTCCCCATATCTATTCAATATAGTACTTGAAGTTTTGGCTAGAAAAATAAGACAACAACAACAAAAAAGAGATCAAGGGGAGACAAATTGTAAAATAAGTCAAGGTATCACTGTCTGCATATGAAGTGATAGTATACATAAGTGACCTCAAAAATTCCACCAGAGAACTCCTACAGCTGATAAACAACTTCAGCAAAGTGGCTGGATGTAAAATTAACTCAGATAAACCAGTAGACTTCTTAATACAAATGATAAACAAGATGAGAAAGAAATTAGGGAAGCAACTCCATTCACAAGAGCCACAAATAATATAAAATACCTTGGGGTAACTCTAACCAAACAAGTGAAAGATTTGTAAGACAATAACTTCAAGTCTCTCAAGAATGAAATCAAAGAAGATCTCAGAAAATGGAGAGATTTCCCATGTTCCTGGATGAGCAGAATTAACATAGTAAAAATGGCCATACTACCAAAGGCAATCTATAGATTCAATGTAATCCAAATCAAAATCCTAACACAGTTCTTCAAAGACATGGAAAGAGCAATTCTCTATTTCATATGTAAAAGCAAAAAAACCAGAATAGTTAAAACAATTCTTAATAATAAAAGAATGGCTGGGGAAACACCAGCCCTGACCTCAAGCTATACAGAGCAATAATATAAAAACTTTATGGTATTGGTACAGAAACAGACACAATGATCAATAGAATAGAATTGAAGACCTGGTAATAAACCAAAACACTTGAAGACACTTGATCTCTGACAAAGAATCCAAAAATATACAATGAAAAAAGAAAGCATTTTCAATAAATTGTGCTGGTCTAACTGGTGGTCTGTATGTAGAAAAAATGAAAATAGATCCATATTTGCCACCTTGCGCAAAGCTCAAGTCCAAGTGGATCAAGGACCTCAACATAAAACCAGATATACTGAATCTAATGGAAGAGAAAGTGGGAAAGAGCCTTGAATTCATTGGCACAGGGGGAAATTTCCTAAACAGAACTCCAATGGCTCACACTCTAAGATCAAGAATTGATAAGTGGGACCTCATGAAACTGGAAAGCTTCTGCAAGGCAAAGAACATAGTCAATAGGACAAATTGGTAACCTACAGATTCAGAAAAAATCTTCACTATCCCCACATCTTATAGAGGACTAATATCCAAAATATTTAGAAGACTTAAGAAGCTAACCACCAAAAGCCAAATAACCCAATCAAAAAATGGAGTACAGATCTAAACAGAGAATTCACAACAGAGGAAACTTGAATAGTTGAGAAGCACTTAAAGAAGTGCTCAAAGTCCTTAGTGATCAGAGAAATGCAAATCAAAGTGACCCTGAGATCCCACCTTACACCAATCAGAATGGCTAAGATCAAAACCTAAGGTGACAGTATATATTGGCTAGGATTGGGGAAAGAAGAACCCTCTTCCATCGCTTGTGGGACTGCAAACTGGTACAACCAGTCTGGATATTAATCTGGAGATTACTCAGAAAATTGGAAATAGATCTACACAAAGATCCACCTATACCAGTCTTGGACATATACCCAAAAGATACCCCACCATGTCACAGGGGCACCTTTTCCACTATGTTCATAAGGGCTTATGTGTGATACCCAGAAGCTGGAAACAACCTAGATGTCCTACAACAGAAGAATGGATTCAGAAAATGTGGTTCATTTGCACAATGGAATACTCCACAGCTCTTTTTTATCTTTTCCAAACAATTAGATGGTTGGTATGTTTCATACCAACAACTTTTCAGCATTTGAGATTTTCAAAGGGTTTCCAGTGAACCAATCAGATCTCCTAGAATCTTAAGGAGGATGTTTCTTTTTTTTTTTCATTTTTTTGTTTATTTTATTTATTTACATTTCAAATGCTATCCCTTTTTCTGTTTTCACCTCTGCAAACCCCCAATCTCCTCTCCCTCCCCCTGCCTCTATGAGGCACTCCCACCTGCCCACCCATTCCTGCCTTGGCTATTAAGAACTATGTTATTGTGAGTTTTGCAGGCTAATGGATGGACCTAGAAAATATCATCCTGTGTGAGGTAACTCAGATCCAAAAGGACTTGCATGGTATGTACTCATTAATAAGTGGATATTAGCCAAAAAGGTACAGAATAGCCATGATACCATCCACAGAACTCAAAAAGGTTAACAAGCTTTAGGACCTAAGTGAGGACATGTCAGTCCCACTTGGGAGGGGTAGTAAAGCAATCACAGGAGGGGAGAGAGGGACCTGGATGGGAAAGAGGATTGGGAGGGGAAGAGTGGAACATGATCAGGTATTGGGTGGAAGAAAAGGACTGAGGGCTCGAGGACCAGCAGAAAGAATGGAAACAAGCAACCTCGGGACCCTCCAGAATGTACCAGAGACCTGGGAGGTAAGAGAGTCTCAGTACTCAAAGGGAGGGACCTTAGATGAAATGCCCTACATTGGAGAGAGGGAACTTATAGAGCCCACCTCCAGCAGAAAGACAGAGTACCAAATGAGGGAGGGGGTTGCCATCCCACAGTTAAAACTCTGACCCATAATTGTTCCTATCTGAAAGAACTGCAGGCATGGAAATGGAGTAGAGCCTGAGGAAAAAAAGGTCCAGTGACAAGCCCGAAGTGGGATCCAGCTCAAGGGGAAGCCCCAAGGCCTGACACTATTACTGAGACTATGGAGCACTGACAAAAAAAGGGAACAATCATGGCTCTCCTCTGAAAGACCCAACAAGCAGCTGAAAGAATCAGATTCAGATATTTACACCCAACCAATGGACAGAAGCTGCTGACCACTGTGGTTGAATTAGGGGAAAGCTGGAACAAGCTAAAGATGAGAGTGACCCTGTAGGAGGACCAGCAGTCTCAATTAACTTGGATTCCCAAGATCTCTCAGACACTGGTCCACCAATCAGGCAGCATATACCAGCTGATATGAGGTCCCCAACACATATATAGCAGAGGACTGCTTGGTCTTGGTTCATTCGAAAACGATGCACCTAACCCTTAAGAGACTGTAGACTCCAGGGAGTGAGGAGGTCTGATGGAGTGGGGTGTGGGGTAGGGACATCCTTGTGGAGAT
Source organism: Mastomys coucha (assembly GCF_008632895.1). Taxonomy (NCBI): domain Eukaryota; kingdom Metazoa; phylum Chordata; class Mammalia; order Rodentia; family Muridae; genus Mastomys; species Mastomys coucha. The sequence goes on along the minus strand of NW_022196910.1, from coordinate 4,996,635 downwards.
GGGGGGAGGATATATGGGATGTGGAACAGAGGGTGGACCGGGAGGGAGATAAAATCTGGAGGGAAAAAATAATAATTAATTTTTTTAAAAAAAAAAATGGCCATCTTAGCAGAAGCAATCTCCAGATTCAATGTAATCTTCATCAAAATTCCAAAAGAATAGTTGACAGAACATTACCTAATGTCATATGTAGAACCAAAAACAAAAAAAAAACCTAGCATAGATAAAGTGATCCTGTACAATCAATGAAGTTCCCAAAGTATCAATTATTATCCCTGATTTCAATCTATATTGCAGAGCAATAATAATAAAGGCCATGTACTATCAGCACAAAAATCCAAACACCTACAGATCCAATTTCTGATAAAGAAGCCAAAAATATACAATTGAAAAAGATAAAGCATTTTCAACAAATGGTGCTAGTCTCACTGGATGTCAATATGTATAGAATGCAAATAGATGTTCATCTACCACATTGCTCAAATCTTGAGTCCATGTTGATCAAAGATATTAGTATGAAAACAGAAACATTGAATCTGATAGAGGAAAGTTGGGGAATAGCCTTGAATTAATGACATAGGAGACAACTTTAGGAACAGAACACCATTCATTCAGTCACAAAATTCATCAGTTACAAAACTAAAATCTCATGAAAATGAAAACGTCTATAAGGCAAAGGAAACCATAAATAAGACAAAGCAGCAGTCTTCAAAATGGAAAAATATTTTCACCACCTGCACATCTGACAAATTGCTGATATCCAAAATATTTAAACAATTCAAGAACCTGGACATCAACAAACCAAAAATTTTATTTAAAGTGGAGTACAGATCTAAACAGAATTCTCAGCAAAGGAATTTCAAATGGTTAACAAACAGTTAAATAAATACTTAAAATCCTTATCCACCAGGGAAATACAAATTAAAATGACTTTGAGATTTCATCTTACACATGGCAGTATGCCTAATATCAAAAGCAAAATTGCCAGTTAATGTTGGTAAGGATGTGGAGCAAGGGAAACACTCCTCCATTGATGTCAGTCTTGTACAGCCCCTTATTAATTAATATGCTAAGTTCTTATAAAATTGAGAATTGATCTACATCAAGAACCGTGATTCTCCATCTTATCACAAGGACACTTGCTCAACTATATTCTTACCAGCTCAATGGATACTATCCAGATCCAGAAACAATCTAGATGCCCCTCAACCTTACATAATATCTATATCACTCAGCACTTCAAAAATGACATCATGGAATTTGGAACTAGAAAAAAAATCATCCCAAGCGATGTTACCCAGACACAGAAAGAAAACATGGCTTGAACTCACTTATCAGTGCATATTAGAAGTTAAGTAAAGATAATCTATAATCTACATACTTTGAGCAGCTATGTAACAAGGACAGTTTTAGGGAGGATGCAAGGATTTTCAAAATGTAACAAATTACAAAGTCATTTTTTTGTAAATAACTTATTGGCAGATCTGGGTGCCTGCCACCCCAAACTACACAAGTTGCCTGTCCCCCAGAAGGTCTGCCCAAATCAGGGACAATGGTGAGGTACGACCCCAATAACTGCACCAACTGGGACCCACACAGAGACAAGCAGATATGGGTTATATACCACTCTGCCCAAGACCAATCATTCTTCTAGTGTGCACTTCCACCTGGACCCATGGGAGATCAGCATACATTCCTCCAGTACCCACAAATTAGTCTATATGCCAGGGGGTCTGCCTTAACCATGACATAGGAAGCCTGCTCTAAATTGGGACACAGGAGGCCTACCCTATCAAGGAACACTGGAGGCCAGCCCTAACCTAAGGATAGCACTGCCTGCCTCCAAGGAGCCCTGTTCCAACCCAGGACACACAGCACTATCTGCTTCCAAAAAGGCCTGCTCCAATCTAAGACACCCAGGCAAGTTAACATTAGAGATAACCAGATGGTGAAAGGCAAGCACAAAAACATAAGCAACATGAACCAATATAATTTGTAACCATTAGAACCCAGTTCTCTATCACAACAAGCCCTGGATACCCTAAAACACCTGAAAAGAAAGATTCTGACTTAAAATCTCGTGAAAATGATACAGGACTTTAAGGGGGATGTAAATAAATCCCTTACAGAAATATAGGAAAACAAAAGCAAACAAGTAGCATCCTATAAAAAGGAAACAAATAAATCCAAAATCCATTAAAGGAATAAAGGAAAACTTCTTGAGTTCTTTGTATATATTGGATAGTAGCCCTCTATCAGTTGTATGGTTAGTAAAGATCTTTTCCCAACCTGCTGGTTGCTGTTTTGTCCTATCGACAGTGTCCTTTACCTTACAAAAGCTTTGCAATTTTATGAGGTCCCATTTGTTGTTTCTTGCTCCCCAGAGCTCTCAGGGACTAAGCCACCAACCAAGGAGCACACATGGCTCCAGCTGCATATGTAGCAGAGGATGGCCTTGTCAAGCATCAATGGGAGGAGAGGTCCTTGGTCTTATGAAGGCTGGATAGATGCCCAGTATAAGGAAATCGAGGGCAGGGAGGCAGGAGTGGTAGGGTAGGTGGAGGAACACCCTGATAAAAGCAGGGGAGGAGGGGTAGAGTAGGCTGTTTCTGGAAGGAGGGAAGACTGGGAAAGGGGATAACATTTGAAATATAAATAAAGAAAATATCATATATATATATGATATTTTTATATATATGAATATGAGAAGAGGGGGAAAAGTAAATATCATCATGTGTGAGGTAGCTGAGACACAAAGAACACACATGTTATGTACTCACTGATAAGGGGATATTAGCCCAAAAGCTCACAATGCCCACAATATAACCCACAGACCATACAGAGCTTAGGAGAAAGGAAGACAAGACCAGGGCATGGATGCTTCATTCCTGCTTAGAAGGGTAACTGGATGATCAAGGGAGGTGGAGGGAAGGAAGGATCTAGAATGGAGAGAGGAACGTGAGAGAGAAAAGGGGGCAAGATTAGGTACCAGAGGGGACTGGAGAGAGGTACAGAGGGTCAGGAAACAGAATAAAAATATGTAGCAGTGGTGGATGAGGAACTGGGTATAGACACTGGAAGGTTCCAGATGCCAGGAAAGCAAGAGGTTCCCAAGACCCAAAGGAGATGACTTTAGCAGAAAAATGCATTGAGGGGGAGCTAGAACCTGTAAAGACCACCTCCAGTAGATAGGCGCAGCCCCCAATCAAATGATGGATCCAGAAATGTTCCTGCCCAAAGGAAAGACAAGGACAAAAAAAATAGAGCAGAGACTGAATTACGGGCCAACCAAGGGCCGCCCCACCTGGGGATCCATCATATCTGCAGAGGCCAAACCCCAATACTGTTGCTGTTGCCCAGAGGCACTTGCTAACAGGAACCAGGTGTGGATGTTCCCTGGAAGGTTCTGCCAGCACCTGACCAATGCAGATTTGGATGCTCCCAGCCAAACATCAGATTGGGTTCGGGGACCCTGGTGGGAGAGCTGGATGGAGAACTGGAAGAGCAGAGGGTGATTGCAACCCCATAGAAAGAAAAATGTAGGCTGGCTGGACCACCTAGTACTCCCAGGGAGTACTAGGAGTGTACAGGGAGGGATCCATGACTCCAAATACATATGTGGTAGAGGATGACCTTGTCTAACATCAATGGGAGGAGAGGCCCTTGGTCCAGTGGAGGTTTTATACCCCAGTGTAGGGGGATGCTGAGCAGTGGGTCAGGAGTGGGAGGGTGAGTTGGGGGGAGCACCCACATAGAGGTAAAGGGGAGGGGGAAGAGGGCATGCATATTTATGCATATACCTTATCTTGTACAAAATTAGATATTTTTAAATGTGTTACATAAGGCAAATATATTTATTATACATGGAAAAATAACAAAAACTCATCTCAGAATACTAATTCCTTAATTCATGACCTACTAAATCATCTGAGAAGTCATTCTTCTCCTTTTCATATTTGATGACTTGAGTACTTAAGTCTGTTCTACTGCTGGTGGGTTCACTGCAGGCAGATTGCTACAGTTATCCTGTCTGTAGAGACACAGGGCACAGTGCATAGTGCAGCCTAAGCGGGTGATACTGAGCTGCAGAGGAAAAGCAGAATCAAGTGCAGACTTATTTCTTGCAAAATTAAAAAAAAAAAAATCATCCCCGGGGCATGTTGAGGTCCACATTAACTATTTCACCTAGCTGTGAAATTTGGATTATTCTGATCATGTTTTCTATTTAAAGTTTTCACAAAATATGAAAAGATGTCCTCATTATCTAATCACATTTACTTCTGAATTACTTCCCCTCTCCAATGACCTGACCTGATGACTCATCACCAATGTTGCTTTCACAAAAATCCCTGCTACGTTTTAGCAATTTTCTGTCAAGTGATCATGTGCTGGGTGTTCATTAACTATTTTTAATTCCCCGTGTTGAGGTCAGAGTTGAGTAGATAATTTATTTCTTCATTTCTAATATTTAATTCTAGTATTCCCTACTGTGATAAAAAAATCTGCATACTACAAAAGGCTTTTTATTTCATTTTAAAACAGCACGTGGTTAATTCTCTCTAAATTCATGAAGGTAACTGAAAAAAATTTCTGTCCAGATGTGCTATCCTTGCAAATATAAGATAGTCTAAGGTAAAGTCCTCAGTGGACATAATCTCATAGAAGATGTCTGTATGAATAATCGATAAAGTCAAGTAAATATATAATGCAAACTTATGGATTGAATAGGTGAAATTAGTTTAAAGATGTATAATACCAAAAGAGGTGGAAAATACTTGCTTTCAATCTTGGCAAAATGTTAAGGATACAAAATAGACGTTAAGCTGGCTATGTTTCTAGTTCTTACCTTACTACAGCCAAATCAGAGATGGCTGAAACAAGCAACAACTATCGCTCTAGGACCTGAAGAGGAAATCCAAAGTCACTGATTTCAAAGGCATTACCAGCTCTAACGGACTCATGACTAAAATTCTCCAATTTCAAGAATTGGTATGCCAAGCTGCTACCAATAATCCTACTAAGGATAGTCATTGTATGTGCTCAGGGTCTGAGGAATTACAGGCGGCAGCACATGGAAAGCTAGACAAATTGTAACTGTCAAAGATGAAACATAAAACTCTGCAACCAAATTTCTTTCTTCCTTTCCCTCTTGAGAGAACAAAAGGAGTCAACAAGAAAACAAAATTAAAGAGAGGATCTTGGAAAGGAAGATATGGAGCCTCATGGTGGAAAATACATTCATAAAATAATGTTAACATCCACACAACCTGAGACAGTTGAATATTTAAAAAGAATGTGTCAATATAAGGCACTTACCTTAAATCATTTTCTAAATCAAAAGATAATGATTCCCAATTTGTTCTTTCTTTCAGTGGGTATAAATAAAAAATAGGGAAAAATGCACCAATTATCACAGTCCCATCATGGTATAAATGGTGTTTCGTTTCACTTAGACAGGAAGGGGTTGCAATGATCCAGATAAAAGTTGGCATCTGTAAAAACCAATAAATAAAAAGCCAAGAAAACAGCATATCAATAGATCTTTCTGCCAAGATCTAAGTCTTTGAGTGTTAAGATCAATTGTGTAGCATATATATGCTTGTATGCTTCTCTCTCTCTCTCTCTCTCTCTCTCTCTCTCTCTCTCTCTCTCTCTGTGTGTGTGTGTGTGTGTGTGTGTGTGTGTGTGTGTGTGTAGCCTTATGATTTTGATGACTTAATATGTAACTCTAATCAGCCTGAGACATTTACAAGGATTCTTTCCTCTACCCTTTGAGAGTTCCAATGCACATTATCCCTCAGGCCCTGCATCTGAGGCACCACATTCAGTGAAAAACAGGTTATTATATAAGGTAATGTATTTTCATCTCCAGGCAGAATCAAAATTATTTCCTTCAAGACTGTAAGATACCAGGGTTGGACTCTCCTGTGTTTCTGGACACAAGGGTTTATGAAGAAAGTGAGCATATGAGAGCCCTTGAAAGTAATAAACACATATTACATCAGAGTAACTCACTGTTGGAAAAGATAAACAGTCAAGGAAAACCCTATATCAGGCATCGATAAGCTAAATGAAAGAAACTGCATGTTTCTTAAAACTTAATATTATTGGTATTATGTCTATCTTTTACTTACTTTCCTGTGAATCTCAGCATTCAGAAGTCACTCTATGATACATGCATGTCTACACATAAAATTTTGCCCATCCTCTATTCCAGACATTTTTGTCTCATTCTTGTGTAACCACCTCTCAAGGTGAACTTTTCACTTCAGATCCATAACTTAATTTGATAGTAGAAATCATGTTAGTAATTTCTTCATTATTTTAACCTTCTTTCCTATTGTTTTCTATTTATCCATGATTAAGATTGAATCAGTATATTCCCAGTGACCTCCTTGCAGTTTAGCACCACTCTTTCCCTTTTCTGATATTAGTGTATAATAGAAATACCTCCATATCTTAAAAGAATATAATATCTGCTGAGGATCTCCATGTTTCTTCCATGAAGTTACTGAATAAATACATCAAAATCAGGGACTATTTTCTAGCCCCTAAGAAAATTTTATGGTGGAGAAATACTTTGTGCTATAGTATAGACATTTGTTGCATTTTCATGTTAATTTGTTTACCATGAATGCTATACAACATAATCTGCAGATCACTGTTAAGGCAATGAATTTCTTAGGATAGTAATCAGTGAATTTTATATACATTATCATGTCTCATGCCCCTAAAATACAAGGTGAAAACACAGGGAATATAGGAATCATGGTTTTGTTTACATGGGCACATTATTGACAACAGTGGTTTTTCTTCACATTTTCTTTAATTCTGAAAGTGCCATAAGAACATCCCTGTTATATTTTAGAGTTAACTCCATTCTCATTGAGAATGAGCCAATAGCATGTGAGTAGTGAATAACTCCAATGTCTGTACTCTAAATATGAAATGCGCTAAGTTAAAACTTACTACATCAATCATAAGGTTTCATTTGTTACATGTTATATGTGTTTCTGGTGTGTGTGTGTGTGTGTGTGTGTGTGTGTGTGTGTGTGTGTGAAAGTATATAGGTTATCATGAGTTCATGAGTGCACACATTTCTGAATGGCAGAAGATCATGATTCTTTGAGTTAGAACTTAAGATGGATGGAAAAAGCTCACAAGGTTGTCTGAAACAGCAGAATGAACACTTAAATGCTCACTTACCTCTTCAGTGCAAAACCCAAGGATTTATTCCTTATGTTTAAATAACCCCTAAACTTTGAACAAAATAGCTACCTAAGAGAAGATCTTCATTATGATAAATCTGGTTGAAATCACAAAGTGAAAGGAGAAAAACCTCAGAACACCCCATCCCTAAATGAATCAATGCAGGCAAGTAAGGACTGCTGAAAAAAGGCAGTTTCCTGCAGGGGAAGTGATGGCACACACCTTTAATCCCAGCACTTGGGAGGCAGAGGCAGGTGGATTTCTGAGTTCGAGGCCAGCCTGGTCTACAGAGTGAGTTCCAGGACAGCCAAAGCTATACAGAGAAAACCTGTCTCGAAAAAAACAAACAAACAAACAAAACCAAAAAAGGCAGTTTCCCTGTTCATCACACTACATGAAAACATTATTTTCAGTGGTTTGATTTTTTTCAGTTGGGCAAGAGTGAGATGACGTCTCAGTGATGACATGATGACAAAACATGACAGAAAGCAACTTAGAAAGGAAAGAGATGCTATTCTCTTGTTTATTTAAAATTATAGTTTATTGATGGAAGCCAAGACAAAGGTTCAAACCAGGTGTTATGTCAACGGAGAATTTAGCTTCCAAGAGCTAGAACCAATAATATCAGGCAAGCCTGGAGGTTATTTACTTAGCTAAGGTTAGATGGGGAGGGCCCAGCCTATTACACTTGGTACAACCATTAGGCTAGTGGTACTAGGTTAGATAAGAATGCAGGCTTAGGACACACTGTCGCGGAAGTTTATACGAAACAATCCTCCATGACCTCTACATCAATGTCTGCCTCCACATTCCTACTAAGCCTGAATCCTTTTCTTAATTATTTGAGGAAGAACTGTGATATGAAAATGTAAGCAACAGCTCTTTCCGTTCCCAGCGCAGCCATGGCTCGTGGTCCTGAAGCTCGTAGCTGCTCCAAAACATTGGATGCTGAAAAAGTTAACTGGCGTGTTTGCTCCTTGTCCATCCACTGGTCCTCACAAGCTGAGGGAATGCCTGCCTCTGATCATTTTCCTAATGAACAGACTTAAGTATGCCCTGACTGGAGATGAAGTAAAAAAGATTTGCATGCAGCGATTCATTAAGATTAATGGGAAAGTCAGGAGTGTTATAACCTACCCTGCTGGGTTTATGGATGTCATCAGCATTGACAAGACTGGCGAGAACTTCCGTCTGATCTATGACACCAAAGGTCGCTTCACTGTTCATCGCATTACACCCAAGGAGGCCAAGTACAAGTTGTGCAAAGTGAGAAAGATCTTTGTAGGCACAAAAGGAATCCCACATCTGGTAACCCATGATGCTCGTACTATTTGATACCCTGATCCCCTCATCAAGGTGAATGACACTCTTCAGATTGATTTGCAGAAAGGCAAAATAACTGACTTCATCAAGTTCAACACTGGAAACCTGTGTATGGTGACTGGTGGTGCTAACTTGGGAAGAATTGGTTTGATCACAAACAGAGAGAGACATCCTGGCTCTTTTGATGTGGTTCATGTGAAAGGCGCCAATGGCAACAGCTTTGCCACTCGGCTTTCCAACATTTTTGTTATCGGCAAGGGCAATAAACCATGGATCTCTCTTCCCCTAGGAAAAGGAATCTGCCTCACCATTGCTGAAGAGTGAAACAAGAGGCTAGCAGCCAAATAGAGCAGTGGGTGAAATGGTCTCTGGGAGACATTCTGGAAAAGTGTTTGTACAAGACTTTCTAAGCAACATGCTAGATTAAACAGCATAATGAAACTAAAAAAAAGAAAGGAAGGAAGGAAGGAAGAAAGAAAGAAGAAAATATAAGCAACATAAAAACTTCCCACACAATCTTGTTTTTTGCATTGTATTTCATCTAGTAATAATACCCCAAACTAAGACAAAATTTGGTACAAGGTTTTTTTCATATTCCTGTGACAGAATTAATCACATTGTCTTGCCACAGACCACCTGGCACTTCAACACACCACTCTAGTCAATGGACAGATCATGGAAACAAAAACTAAACAGAGACACAGTAAAACTAACAGAAGATATGAACCAAACAGATTTAACAGATAACTATAGAACATTTCATCCTAAAACAAAAGAATATACCTTCTTCTCAGCACCTCATATTACCTTCTCCAAAAGTGAACATATAATGAGTCACAAAACAGCCCTCAACGGATACAAGAAGATTGAAATAATCCCATGCACCCTATAAGATCACCACAGACTAAGGCTGGTCTTCAATAACAAAAACCAAAACAAAAAAAAACAAAAACAAAAACAAACAAAAAATTCCCAGAAAGTCCACATATGCATGGAAGCTGAACAACTCTCTATTCAATAACTTTGTCAAAGAAGAAATTAAACTTTATAATTCAATGAAATGAAGGCACAACATACCCAAACTTAGGGGGAACAATAAAGGCAATGTTAAAAGGAAAATTCATAGCTCTGAGTACCTACAAAAAGAAACTGGAGAGAGTATGCACTAGCACCTTGACAGCACATCTGAAAGCTGTAGAACAAAAAGAAGCAAATACACCCAAGAGGAGTAGAAGGCAGGGAATAAATAAAACTCAGGGCTGAAACCAAGTAGGAACAAAAAGAGATATACAAAGAATCAACCAAACCGGGAGCTGGTTCTTTGAAAAAAATCAACAAGATAGATAAACCCTTACCAATTCTAAGCAGAGGACACAGAGTTAGTATCCAAATTAACAAAATCAGAAATGAAAATGAAGACATAACAACTGAAACCAAGGAAATCCCAAAAAATCATCAGATTCTACTACAAAAAAACTATACTCAACAAAACTAGAAAATCTGGATGAAATGGACAATTTTCTAGACAGATACCAGGTAGCAAAGTTAAATCAGAACCAGATACATAAGCTAAACAGTTCCAAAAGCCATAAAGAACTAGAAGCAGTCATTAAAAGCCTCCCAACCAAAAGAAGTCCAGGACCAGATGGGTTTAGTACAGAGATCTATAAGACCTTCAAAGAAGACCTAATACCAATACTCTTCAAATTATTATACAAAATAGAAACAGGAGGAACACTACCCAATTTGTTCTATGAAGCCACAATTACTCTGATACTTAAACCACACAAAGACCCAACAAAGAAAGAAAACTTCAGATCAATTTGCCTTATGAATATCGATGCAAAAATACTCAATAAAATTTTTGCAAACTGAATCCAAGAACACATCAAAATGATCATCTATCATGATCAAGTAGACTTCATCCAAGGAATGCAGGGATGGTTCAATATATGGAAATTTATCAATGTAATCCACTACATAAACAAAGTCAAAGAAAAAACCCACATGATCATTTCATTAGATGCTGAAAAGCATTTGACAAAATTCAGCATCCCTTCATGTTAAAAGTCTTAGAAAGATCAGGAATTCAAGAGCCATACCTAAACATACTAAAAGCAATATACAGCAAACCAGTAGCCAACATCAAACTAAATGCACAAAAACTTGAAGCAATCCCACTAAAATCAGGGACTAGACAAGGCTGCCCACTCTTTCCCAATCTATTCAATATAGTACTCAAAGTTCTAGCTATCGGACAACAAAAAGAGGACAAAGGGATACAAATTGGAAAAGAAGAAGTCAAAAATATCACTATTTGCAGATAATATGATAGTATACTTAAATGACCCCAAAAATTTTACCAGAGAACTCCTAAACCTGATAACTTCAAAAAGTGGCTGGATATAAAGTTAACTCAAACAAATTAAAACCTTCCTAGACTCAATTGATAAATGGGGTGAGAAAGAAATTAGGGAAAGGATACCCTTCATAACAGTCACAAATAATATAAAATTGCTTGGTGTGACTAACCAAATAAGGGAAAGATCTGTATGACAAGAACTTCAAGTCTCTGAAGAAAGAAATCGAATAAGACTTCAGAAAATGGAAAGATCTTCCATGCTCATGGATTGGCAGAATTAATATAGTAAAAATGGACATCTTGATGAAAGCAATCTATGGATTCAATGCAATCCCCATCAGAATTCCAACTAAATACTCCATAGAGTTAGAAAGAGCAATTCTCAAAATTGTTCTCAACAATAAAAGAACATCTGGAGGAATCATGATCACTGACCTCAAGATATACTACAAAGCAATAGTGATAAAAACTGCATGGTACTGATACAGTGACAGGCAGGTAGGTCAATGGAATAAAACTGAAGACCCAGAAGTGAACCCAGATACCTATGGTCACTTGATCTTTGACAAAGAAGCTAAAACCATCCAGTGGAAAAGATAGACTTTTCAATAAATGGTGCTTGTTCAACTGGTAGTAAACATGTAGAAGAATGCAATTTGTTCCATTCTTATCTCTCTGTACAAAGCTCAACTCCAACTGGATAGAGGACCTCCATATAAAACCAGATACACTGAATCTAATAAAAGAGAAAGTGGAGAAAAGCCTCAAATACTTGGGCATAGGGGAAATTTTCCTGAAAAGAACACCAATGGCTTATGCTCTAAGGTCAAAAATCAATAAATAGGACCTCATAAAATTGCAAAGCTTCTGTAAGGCAAAGGACAGTCAATAGGACAAAATGGCAACCAACAGATTGGGAAAAGATCTTTACCAATCCTTCATCGAATAGAGAGCTAATATCTAATATATACAAAGAACTCAAGAAATTAGACTCCAGAGAACAAAATAACCCTATTTAAAAATAAGAGAAGAATTAAACAGATAATTCTCAACTGAGAAAACTTGAATTCTGGAAAAAGACCTAAAGGAATGTTCAATATCCTTAGTCATCAGGGAAATGCAAATCAAAATGACCCTGAGATTCCACCTCACACCAGTTAGAATGGCTAAGATCAAAAATTCAGGTGACAGCAAATGCTGGCGAAGTTGTGGAGAAAGAGGAACACTCCTTCATTACTGGTGGGATTGCAAGCTGGTACAACCACTCTAAAAATCAGTTTGGTGGTTCCTCAGAAAATGGGACATTGTACTATCTGAAGACCCAACTAGACCACTCATAGGCATATACCCAGAAGATGCTACAACATGTAATAAGGACATATGTCCCACTATGTTTATAACAGCCATATTTATAATATCCAGGAGCTGAAAACAATCCAGATGTTCCTCAACAGAGGAATGAATACAGAAAATGTGGTACCTTTACACAATGAAGTACTACTCAGTTATTAAAAACAATGGCTTCATGAAATTCACAGGTAAATGGATGGATCTAGAAAATATCCTCCAGAGTGATGTAACTCAGTCACAAAAGAACATGCATGGTATGTACTCACTGATAAGTATTAGGCAAAGAGTGTGGAAAAACCCACCATACAACTCATGGACCACATGAAGCTCAAGAGGAAGGAAGACCAATGTGTGAATGCTTCCATCCTACTTAGAAGGTAGAACAAAATAATCAAGGGAAGTAGAGAGTTGGAGGGACTTGGGAGTAAGAGAAGAGGGGGAGCAGGAAAAGAGTGTCAGAATCAGGAATGGGAGGAAATGGAGATATACAGAGGGTCAGGAAATTGAACAGAGGTGTGTAGCAGTGGGGGTTGGGGAACTGGGGGTAGCAACCAGAAAGTCTCAGGTCAGGAAAGCAAAGGCCTCCCAGGACCCCACAGGGATGACATTAGCTGAAATACCCCCAAAAAAGGGGAGGAAGAACCTGTCTAGACCATATCCAGAGGTTAGGCATGCCCACCCCCCCTGGTTTAGGGATGGACCACTCAACTATCTCAATTTTTTTATTAGATGTTTTCTTTATTTACAATATCTCCTTTCCCAGGTTCCCCTCCAATAAAATAAAATAAAATAAAATAACAAAAACTAAAACAAATCCCTGTTCCGTCTTAATAAAATACAGGGCCAAGGAGTAGTGCAGAGACTGAAGGAAAGGCCATCCAAAGAATGCCCCACCTGGGGATCCATTCCACATGCAGACACAAAACCCAGACACTACTGATGACGCCAAGAAGTGCTTGCTGACAGGAGCCTAATACAGCTGTCTCCTGAGAGGCTTTGCCAGATCCTGACCAATACAGATATGGATGCTCACAGCCATTCATGGGACTAAGCACAGGTACACCAATAGAGGAGGTAAGGGAAGGCCTGAGGGAGCTGAGGGACCTTATCTGGCTTCTGTGGGAGGGGAGGCCCTTGGTCCTGTGAAGGCTTGATGCCCCAGTGTAAAGGAATGTTAGGGCAGTGAGGCAGAAGTGGGTGGGAGGGTGAGGGTGCACCTTTATAGAAGCAGGGTAAGGGGTGATGGGATAGGAGCTTTGCAGAGGGGAAACTGGGACTGGGGATAACATTTGAAATGTAAATAAATAAACTATCCAATTTAAAAAAATCATTGAGTAAAGGAATAATATTGAAAGTGACAAGAGAGCATTTTCAACAGATGGTGCTGGCTCAATTGGCGGTTAGCATGTAGAAAAATGCAAATTGATCCATTTCTATCTCCTTGTACAAAGCTCAAGTCCGAGTGGATCAGGGAGCTCCACATCAAACCAGATACATTGAAACTAATAGAAAAGAAAGTGGGGAAGAGTATCGAGCAAATAGGCACAGGGGAATACTACCTGAAGAGGATGCCAATAGCTTATGCTCTAAGATCAAGAATTGACAAATGGGATCTCATAAAGTTGCAAAGCTTCTGTA
>NW_022196910.1:4968698-4981879 GCF_008632895.1 Mastomys coucha | reverse complement strand
CAGATGTAGAGGCTCACAGTCATCCATTGAACTGAGTACAGGGTCCCCAATGAAAGAGTTAGAGAAAGCACTAAAGGAGCTGAAGGGTTTGCAGCCCCTTAGGACAAACAACAATATGAACTAACTAGTATCCTCAGAGCTCCCAGGGACTCAACCACCAACCAAGGACTATACATGGTGGGACTGATTGTTCTGGTAGCATTTGTATAGTAGAGGATTGCAAAGTCGATCATCAGTGGGAGGAGAGGCCCTTGGCCTGGTGAAGGTTCTGTGCCCCAGTGTAGGGGAATGCCAGGGCCAGAAAGTGGGAGAGGGTGGGGTGGCAAGCATGGGGCGGGGGGAGGCAATAGGGGTTTGTTCTTGTTGTTTTTGTTTGTTTGTTTGTTTTGGAGGGGATACTGGGAAAGGAGAAATCATATGACATATAAATAAAGAAAATATCTAAAAAAATAAAAAATAAAAATAAAATTAATTAATTAATTAATTAATAAAAATGAAAGTGTCAAGAGACCAAGTTTAAGTAATATACTAATGCAGTCAACACAGAAGAAAATGGGGGGAACAGGAATAAATAGCACTAAAGGTAATTGAACAAGTCATAAAAATTCTTTATTTCACATTTATCTAAAGTTATAGTTAACACACATAAGTATATGTATATATATATATCTACATGGTTTAAATGAAATTATGCTGCTTGATAGGAGAATGACACATACACACAAATGTCATAGACTTTAAAACAACCCAGTATAGACATGAGCAAGCTCCTTTTGAGTTGGTTGTCAGGGGAAAGCAAGAGACTCCCAACATTATTGACAGAAAATGTTAATGCCAGAAGGGCCTGGGAAATGTATACCACACCTGAAAGGCCACAACAGACAACCCAGAATATTGTACCCAGGAAAACTGTCTATTAATAGAGAAAAAAGATTAAAAAAACATATATGATAAAGGTAAGATAAAGTAATTTGTGATCAATAATTCAGATGAACAGAGAGTACTGAGAAAAATACTTCAGTTTGAAGATAAGGACAAACATACCAAAGAGGTCCAAGGGAATATATAAACAATTACACAGCAGCTAAACAAAAGAAGTCTAACAAAACATCACAAAATAAAAACAGGAATTAACATAGATTGTTCATTAGTAAGTTTTTATTGAATACTTTATTTATATTTTAAATGTTATCCCCTTTCCCAGTATCCCCCCTATCCCATCCTCCTTCCCACTACCTCTATGAGGGTGTTTCTCCACCTACCCACCCACTCCCACCTACCCACCCTTGATTCTCCTACACTGGGGCATCTATCAAGCTTTCATAGGACCAAGGACCTCTCCTCCTAATGATGCCTGACAAGGCCATATTCTGCTATATATGCAGCTGCAGCCATGTGTACTCTGGTTGGTAGCTTAGTCCCTGGGAGCTCTAGGTGGTCTGGTTGGTTCTCCCTATGGGGATGCAAACCCCTTGAACTCCTTCAGTCCTTTCTCTAACTCCTCTGTTGGGGACCGTGCACTCAGTCCAATGGTTGGCTGTGAGTATCCACCACTGTATTTGTAAGGCTCTGTCAGGGCTTCTCAGGAAACAGCCATATAGGGCTCCTTTCAACATGTACTTCTTGGCATCCACGATAGTGTCTGGATTTGGTAACTGTGTATGGGATGAATCCCCAGGTGGGACAGTCTCTGGATGGCTTTTCCTTCAGTCTCTGCTCTGAACTTTATCTCCATATTTGCTTCTGTGATTACTTTGTTCCCCATCTAAGAAGGACCGAAGCACCTACACTTTGGTCTTCCTTCTTCTTGAGCTTCATGTGGTGTGTGAATTGTATCTTGGTTATTTGGAACTTTTGGCTAATATCTACTTATCAGTGAGTGCATACCATGTATGTTCTTTTGTGCCTGAGATTCCTCACTCAGGATGATGTTTTCTGATGTATCCATTTGCCTAAGAATTTCATGAATTCATCATTTTAATAGCTGAGTCATACTCCATGTGTAAATGTACTCCATTTTCTGTATCCATTCCCCTGTTGAAGGATAGTTTGGTTCTTTCCATCTCCTGGCTATTATGAATAAGGCTGCTTGAACATAGTGGAACATGTGTCTTTAATACATGTTGGAGCATCTTCTGGGTATATGCCCAGGAATGATCTAGCTAGGTCCTACAGTAGTACCATGTCCAGTTTTCCCAATCTGGTGGTTGCCGAGGAACCACCAAATTGATTTCCAGAGTGGTTGTACCAGCTTGCAATCCCACCAGCAAGGGAGGAGTGTTCGTCTTTTTCCACATCTTCACCAGCTTCTGCTATCACCTGAGTTTTTTTATTTTAGCCATTCTGATTGGTGTGAGGTGGACTCTCAGGGTTGTTTTGATTTGCATTTCCCTGATGACTAAGGATGTTCAACATTTCTTTAGGTGCTTCTCAGCCATTTGATACTCCTCAGTTGAAAATTCTTTGTTTACCTCAGTACCCCATTTTTAAAAGGGTTACTTGATTCTCAGGAGTCTAAATTCTTGAGTTCTTTGTATATATTGGATATTAGCCCTCTATCGGATGTAGGATTGGTAAAGATCTTTTCCCAATCTGTAGGTTGCCTTTTTGTTCTATTGACAGTTTCCTTTGCCTTACAGAAGCTTTGCAACTTTATGAGGTCCCAATTGTTGATTCTTGATCTTAGAGCATAAGCCATTGGTGTTCTGTTCAGGAAAATTTCCCTTGTTCCCATGTGTTCAAGGCTCTTCCCCACAATCTCTTCTATAAGCTTCAGTATATCTGGTTTTATATGGAGATCCTTGAGTCACTTGGACTTGAACTTTGTACAAGGAGATGAGAATGGGTCTATTTGCATTTTTCTACATGATGACTGCCAGTTGAACCAGCACCATTTGTTAAAAATGCTGTTTTTCCACTGAATGGTTTTAGCTCCTTTGTAAAATATCAAGTGACCATATGTGTGCGGGTTCATTTCTGGGTCTTCAATTCTATTCCATTGATGTTCCTGCCTGTCTCTGTACAAATATCATGCAGTTTTTTGGGGTTTTTTGTTTGTTTGTTTTTTTATTGTCATCTTTTTTGTTTAATTAGATATTTTCTTTATTTACATTTCAAATGTTATCCCCTTTCCCAGTTTCCCTCCCTCAGGGAAACACCCTATTATATCCACACCCCTGCTTCTATGAGGGTATTCCTTCACCTACCCACTTCCACCTCCCCATCCTCGATTCCTCTACACTGGGGCATCTATCGAACCTTCATAGGACCAAGGACCTCTCCTTCCATTGGTGCATGACAAGGCCACCCTCTGCTACATATGCAGCTGGAGTCATGTGTACTCCTTTGTTGATGGTTTAGTCCCTGTGAGTTCTGGGGCCGGGGAGAGGGGTTATGGTTGGTTGATATTGTTGTTCTTCCCATGGGGTTGCAAACCCCTTCAACTCCTTCAGTCCCTTCCCTAACTCCTCTATTAGGGACTCCATGCTCAGTCTAATGGTTGGCTGCGAACATCTGCCTCTGTATTTATAAGACTCTGGAAGGGCCTCTCAGGAGACAGCTATATCAGGCTCCTGTCAGCAAGCACTTGCTGACATCCACAATAGTGTCTGGGTTTGATGATTGAATATGGAAAGGATTTCCAGTTGGAGCAGTCTCTGGATTGTCCTTTCAGTCTCTGCTCCATAGTTTCTCTCTGCAACTCCTTACATGGGTATTTTGTTCTCCCTTCTAAGAAGGAACGAAGCATCCACACATTGGTCTTCCTTCTTCTTGAGTTTCTTGTGGTTTGTGGGTTGTATTTTGGGTATTCTGAGCTTCTGGGCTAATATCCACTTATGAGAGAGTACATGCCATGTGTGTTCTTTTGCGCTTGGGTTTCCTCAATCAGGATGATATTCTCCAGATCCATCCATTTCCCTAAGAATTTCATAAATTCATTGTTTTTAATAGTTGAGTAGTACTCCATTGTGTAGACATACCACATTTTCTGGACCCATTCCTCTGTTGAAGGACGTTTGTGTTATTTCCAGTTTCTGGATATTATAAGTAGTGATATTTTGACTTCTTCCTTTCCAATTTGTACTTCTTTGACCTCCTTTTGTTTTCCAATACCTCTAGCTAGAACTTCAAGTACTATATTGAATAGATTGGGAGAGAGTGGGCAGCCTTGTCTAGTCCCTGATTTTAGTGGAATTGCTTCAAGTTTCTGTGCATTTAATTTGATATTGGTTACTGGTTTGATGTATATTGCTTTTAGTATGCTTAGGTACGGCCCTTGAATTCCTGATCTTTCCAAGACTTTTAACATGAAGGGGTGTTGAATTTAGTCAAATGCTTTTTCAAATGGGTTTTTTCTTTGATTTTGTTGATGGACTTCTGTCTATTGAACCATTCCTCCATCCCTGAGATGAAACCTATTTGATCACAGTGAATGATCATTTTGATGTGTTCTTGGATTTGGTTGGCAAGAATTTTATTGAGTATTTTTACATCAGTGTTAATAAGGGAGATTGGTCTGAAGTTCTGTCCTTGTTTGGTCTTTGTGTGGTTTAGGTATATGAATAATTGTGGATTCATAGAATGAATTGGGTAGTGTTCCTTCTGTTTCTATTTTGTGGAATAGTTTGAAGAGTATTGGAATTAGGTCTTTAAAGGTCTGATAGAATTCTCCACTAGACCCATCTGGTTCTGAGGTTTTGTTTGTTTGTTTGTTTGTTTGTTTCCATTGGGAGACTATTAATGACTTCTATTTCTTTAGGGGTTTTGGAACTCTTTTGATTGTTTATCTGATCCTGTTTAAACTTTGACACCTGGTATGTATCTAGAAAATTGTTCATTTCATCCAGATTTTCCAATTTAGTTGAATATAAACTTTTGTAGTAGGTTCTGATGATTATTTTGAATTTCCATGGTTTCCACTGTTATGTCTCCCTTTCCATTTCTGATTTTATTAATTTGGATACTGTCTCCATGCCCTCTGGTTAGTCTGGTAAGGGTTTATATAGCTTGTTAATTTTCTCAAAGATCAAGCTCCTGGTTTTGTTGATTATTTGTATAGTTCTTTCTGTTTCTAGTTGATTGATTTCAGCCCTGAGTTTGACTATTTCCTGCTGCTTACTCCTCTTGGGTATATTTGCTTCTTTTTTGTTCTAAGCTTTCAGGTGTGCTGTCAAGCTGCTAGTATAAGATCTCTCTAGCTTCTTTTTGGAGAGGCATTTAGGGTTTACCTCTTACTACTGCTTTCATTGTGTCTCATAAGTTTTGGTATGAAATTTCTTTATTTTTCATTAGATTCTACAAAGTCTTTAATTTTTTTCTTTCTTCCTTGACCAAGTTATCATTGAGTAGAGCATTGTCCAGCTTCCATGTGTATGTGTGTTTTCCATTGTTTTTGTCAGCATTTAAGACAAACCAGCCTTAGTCCATGGAGATCTGATAGGGTGCATGGGATTATTTCAATCTTCTTGTATCTGTTGAAGGCTGTTTTATGAGCAATTATATGGTCAGTTTTGGAAAAGGTACCATGAGGTGGTGAGAAGAAGGTATATTCTTTTGTTTAAGATGAAATGTTCTATAAATATCTGTTAGATCCATCTGGTTCATAACTTCTGCTAGCTTCACTGTGTTTCTGTTTAGTTTCTGTGTCCATGATCTGTCCATTGCTGAGAGTGAGGTATTGATGTATGCTCTGAGCTTTAGTAAAGTTTGTTTTATGAATGTGGATGCACTTGAATTTGGAGCATAGATGTTCAGAATTGAGAGTTCATCTTGGTAGATTTTTCCTTTGGATAGTATGAAGTGTCCTTCCTTTTCCTTTTTGGTAACTTTTGGTTGAAAGTTGGTTTTATTCAATATTGGAATGGCTACTCCAGCTTGTTTCTTGGGACCATTTGCTTGGAAAATTGTTTTCCAGCCTTTTACTTTGATGTAGTATCTGTCTTTGTCATTGAGGTGCATTTCCTGTATGCAGCAAAATGCTGGGTCCTATTATAGTTTCCAGTCTGTTAGTCTATATCTTTGTATTGTAGAATTGAGTCCACTGATGTTAAGAGATATTAAGGAAAAGAGATCATTACTCCTGTTATTTTTGTTCTTAGAGGTAGAATTATGTTTGTGTTGTTATCTTCTTTTAGGTTTGTTGAAAAATTACTTTCTTGCTTTTTATAGGGTGTAGTTTGCCTCCTTTTGTTTGTGTTCCATGTATCATATCACCCTTTGTAAGGCTGGATTTGTGGAAAGATATTGTTTAAATTTGGTTTTGTCATGTCTTGTTTTCTCCATCTATGGTAATTGAGGGTTTTGCTGGGTATAGTAGTCTGGGCTGTGGTCTCCTCTCCAATGCTGCCCTAATGTTGCTACGGAACTCTGAAACCGAAAGTGGGCTGACAGCCCCAGGCTGAAGCCAGCCACCTGTGGTGCAAGACTATATCCCACAAACACTGCAGCTCCTCCTGAAATCAAAGACAGACTCACAGCTAACTTCTGTTAAGACTCCCGTTTGAAGTCTGTGCACCATAAACAGACTACAATGTGAGGCCATCGAACCGGTGTCTCTACGTCTGCTCTTGTCTGCTGTTGTATTTATGTTATGCATATGCTATGTTTGGATATTGTGGTTTCTCTTCGCTGCCTGGATATAAAAACCCATTTCACCCCAAGTAAAGCACGCTTTGATACATTTACTTAGCGTCCTCCTGTCTTTTGTTCTCGACCCGTTTATTCCCACAGGTCTGATCTAACCTCCAGTTCGAAGTTACCCACAACCCGTGTAGATCCGCTGGGCTGGCATTTTTGATCTCTTAGGGTCTGTATGACATCTGCCCAGGATCTTCTAGCTTTCATAGTCTTTGGTGAGAAGTCTGGTGTAATTCTAATAGGTCTGCCTTTACATGATGACCTTTTTCCCTTATTGCTTTTAATATTCTTTTTTTTTCTCATTGTTCAGTTCATTTGATGTTTTGATTATTATGTGATGGGAGGAATTTCTTTTCTTTTCCAATCTATTTGGAGGTCTGTAGGCTTCTTTTTTATGTTCCTTATTACATTTATTTGTTTCTTTTTCCATGATGGTCTATCATTGCATCTTGGAATAACATTAGCTACTACATTGTGAATACAACTTATCTATGTTGTTGTCAGTTTTTTCTGCTTCATGCATGTACACAATTCATTATGATCATGTTCATCCACTATCGCCTTCTCTCTGGTATTTCTTTTCTGGAATTTCTTTTCTGGTCTAGTCTATTTGGAGTTCTGAAGGCTTCTTTATGTTCATGGGTATCTCTTTCTTTAAGTTAGGGAAGTTTTCTTCTATAGTTTTGTTGAAGATATTTACTGGCCGTTTAAGTTGGGAATCTTCACTGTCTTCTATGCCTATTATCCTTAGGTTTGGTCTTCTCATTGTGTCCTGGATTTCCTGGATGTTTTGGGTTAGGACCTTTTTGCTTTTTGCATTTTGACTGTTGTGTCAATCGTTTCTATGGTGTCTTCTGCCCCTGAGATTCTCTCTTTTATCTCTTGTATTCTGCTGGTGATGCTTGCATCTATGACTCCTGATCTCTTTCCTAGATTTTCTAACTCCAGGGTTGTCTCCCTTTGTTATTTCTTTATTGTTTCTATTTCCATTTTTAGATCTTGAATGGTTTTGTTCATTTCATTCACCTGTTTGGTTGTGTTTTCCTGTAATTCTTTTTTTAAAGATTTATTTATTACTATATATAAGTACACTGTAGTGTCTTTAGACACATCAGAAGAGGGTGTCAGATCTCATTACAGGTGGTTGTGAGCCCCCATGTGGTTGCTGGGATTTGAACTCAGGACCTTCGGAAGAACAGTCAGTGTTCTTACCCGCTGAGCCATCTTGTCAGTCCCTTCCTGTAATTTTTTAAGGGATTTTTGTTTTTCCCCCTTAAGGGCCTTTACCTATTTACCTGTGTTCTCCTGTATTTCTTTAAGGGAGTTATTTATGTCCTTCTTAAGTCCTCTATCATCATCATGAGAAGTGATTTTAGATCCAAGTCTTGCTTTTCCAGTGTGATGGTGAGAGAATTGGGTTCTGAAAATGCCAAGTAACCTTGTTTTCTGTTGCTTATATTCTTACACTTGCCTAATGTCATCTGATTATCTCTAGCACTGCCTGCCCTTGCTATATCTGTCCTACCTATAATCCTGGTTGTGTCAGAACTCCTCAGAGTCCAGCTGTCTCTGTGATCCTGTGATTCCAGGATCCTGTGATCCTGAGATTCTGGGTGTTTCAGAGTTCCTGGGAGTCAAGCTCCCTCTGGGATCCTAAGATCCTGGTGTGACCAAGCTCCTGGGATCCTGGGATCCTGGGATCCAGGGATCCTGGCTGTGTTAGGGCACCTGGGATTTGAGCATCCCCTGGGTGCTATGGGAGTGGCTGCAGAGATAGCACCCAAGGTAAACCAAAGCAGACCAGAAGGAACCCAAGCAACTGGCCAGGTGGGGTTCCTGCGTCCCTGGATCTTGTTGGTCCCAGTTACTCCCAGTGATGTTGGAACAGATGTTGTGTCCTACTCACCCCTGATCTTAAAATCCTGGGTATATAAGTTAGAGTGCCTGGGAGTGGTGCCTCCTCTGGGTGATATGGGCTCACTAATAACTTTTAATCTTAATGGTTTCTATCACCAGTGAAGAGACATAGATTAAGAAAGCATTAGAAAACAAGATCCATTTTTTTACTATCTTCAAGAAGCACACCAGAAATAAATGCTTGGTTAGTGTAAAAATTGAAAATGTGCATTTCAGACAAATAGGATAAAGAAACAAGTAGGCATAACTATTCTAATATCTAACAACATATAAAGCAAAGAGAAACTAGTCAGAAGAGATAAGGTATTGCTCTGTGCTCATTTGAAAAGCAACCTTACAGGGCTGGAGTGATGGCTCAGCAGGTAAGAGCACTGACTGCCCTTCTGAAGTTCTGGAGTTCAAATCCCAGCAACCACATGGTGGCTCACAACCATCCATAATGAGATCTGATACCTTCTTCTGTGGTGTCTGAAGACAGCTACAGTGTTCTTACACATAATAATGAATAAATCTTTAAAAAAAAAAAGAAGAGCAACCTTACAAAATGAAATTAAAATTTTTCAACATAAGCACTCCAAACATAGAAAGACCTAAAGAAGAGGTACACCTAGGCTTAGAACTACAAATTAATCCAAGCACTGTGATAATGGGTGATAATACCTGAGTCATCAATAGGCCTATCACCTACACAAAACTAAATAAATAGTGATAAATAATTTTAAGAATAATCTATCACACATACACACACACACACACACACACACACACACACACAAGTCACAGACTTTCAACAAAATCCCAGTACCAGACATGAGAAACTTTCTTTTGAGTTGTTATAAGGGGAAGCTAAGAGATTCCCAAAGCAATATAGTCCTACTGATGTTGTCCTTGATTGCCTACAGAAAATAAGCCTATGTTGCTGTACTCCATGTAATTCAGAGACAGATTTAAAGGAATAGACCTGGATCTCATCTAAACCCTTCCTCCCTGAGGACTAGCTTGCATAGACCCAGAAGTTGCTATGCAAGATGTCAAAGGAGGAAAAGATTCAGTAGTGGTACTTTGCTGTGACCCCTATGAATCACTAAAATGGGCATCATGAAAAGATATACATGGCCAAGTGTGATGTACATCTTTAATCCCAGCATTGGGGAAGCAGAGGAAGCACATCTTCATTAATTTGAGACCAGCCTGATCTACAGAGCAAGTTCCAGAATATCAGGGCCCAGAGAAACCTTGTCTCAAAAATAAATATTTTTTTTTAAAAGCAAAGAAGGAAAAGAGAGAGACGTGACTCTTGTATCGTTGAAGTGCCCAGCTACGTAATTAGACTTAAGACTATTTATTCAACAGGAGGAATATCATGCCTGGCACTCTAAACTTAACTACCTATGGATAATACTGTCATACATCTTAGAGGAGAACCTGCTACTACCAATTTTCTAAGCCACTATAGTACCTTATCCTTATATCTACAAGTAAGTGTATGTAGTTCTATACTCCCATCAAAAAATCTTTCTTTTTTCAGCAAACAGAGATGACTACAGAAAGTCACAACTAGTCAAAATGCAGAGAATTAAGTGTAGGGTGTCCAGGCTCAGTTGGTATATCTACAAACAACCTCCATATCTCAGTCTTAGGGAACATCAAAGCGGAGGGTCCATAAATGTTGTAAGAGCTAGAGCACCAGGAAGTCTGCAATAAGATTGTATCTTCAACATGTGATAGGGAAGCCACATCTATGAAATCTCAACAATATGGCTTCTGAAACAAGAACTTAACACTGACAATACTAGTTAGTATACCAATAATGATGGTGTAAATTGCACAGGATCCTAACCCT
The DNA here is from genome assembly GCF_008632895.1 of Mastomys coucha. Lineage (NCBI taxonomy): Eukaryota > Metazoa > Chordata > Mammalia > Rodentia > Muridae > Mastomys > Mastomys coucha. Next base: position 4,971,483 of record NW_022196910.1, on the reverse strand, counting down.
AGATGAAGAGAGCTATATGCAAATAACAACTGCTGAGAGAACTACTCTGTTCCAGGGATGAGGACCCTAAATGCTGATCCAGTCCCATGTGATCAACACTAATAATATACATACAAAGAATACCACATGTACTCATTAGCTTGTATTTACATATTTATTTCTCTCTCTCTCTCTCTCTCTCTCTCTCTCTCTGTGTGTGTGTGTGTGTGTGTGTGTGTGTGTGTGTGTGTGTGTGTAAAACAATAGCAATTAAAGAATAAGAGTCCATCTGGATTTGAAAGGAAATAGGGAGACATGGAAGGAGTTGCAAGAAGAAATAGGGAGGATAATGTAGTAATATTTCAATTACATTAAAAAAAAATAAAATACATGAGACAGATACCTGGGTGCCTTCAGGCTCCCACCTGTGCTGGCCAGGAGCAGAGACCCAGCACTGGACCTTCTCCTTCACAGTAAACACCCCAGCTACAGCTTGACCACCAAGGTATTCAGACACATCCAACTTCACAGGTGAGATCTTAAACCCTGCCAAGAGACCCAGCATACAGGGACCCCTGCAGCCTGGGGAAGCACATCCCCTTCCAGTCAAATACCCGGGCACCTTCCTGCCTATGCCTGCCAGGAGCAGACACCTGATCCCACATAGCACAAACACCAGTTGCAGCTCAACTCCCCAGGATAACAGGATCACAGGAAGGACAGGCTCCAGTCAGAGACAGGGAGGCCAAATAACACCAGAGATAACCAGATGGCAAGAGGCAATCTTAAGAATATAAGTAACAGAAACCAATTTGATTGGGCAACATCAGAAAACAGTTCTTCCACCAGAGCCAAGTCCTGGATACCCAAACCTTAAAAGAAGATTAAGATCTAAACTCTTATTTCATGAAGATGTTAGAAGACTTTAAGAAGAACCTAAATAACTTCCTTAAAGAAATATAGGAGAGGTACATGACATCTGTCACAACACCAGGAGTAACTGGGACCAGCGGGACCAAGCACACAAGAACTCCACCAGCCCAGTGGCTCAAGTTGCTTCCAGTCTGTCTGGGCTGGTGCCCTGAGCAGACCTTGGGTATAAACTCTGCAGTCAGTCCCACAACACCCAGAGGAAGCTCCACTCCCGAGTGCTCTAACACTCCCAGGTGCTCTAACATGCCCAGGATTAGAGGTGAGAAGGACACAACATCTGTCCCAATACCTGGAGTAACTGGGACCAGCAGGACCCAGGCACACAGGAACTCTGCCAGCCCAGTGTCCCAGGTTGCTTCCAGTCTGTCTGGGCTGGTGCCCTGAGCAGACCTTGGGTATAAACTCTGCAGTCAGTCCCAAAACACCCAGAGGAAGCTCCACTCCCAGGTGCTCTAACAAGCCCAGGGTCACAGGATCCCAGAATCACAGGATCACAGAGACAGCTTGATTCTGAAGAGTTCTAACACAAACAGGATCACAGGAAGGACAGGCTCCAGTCAGATTTAGCAAGGGCAGGTAGCACCAGAGATAACCAGATGATGCTGAACAAGCTTAAGAATACAAGCAACACAAACCAAGGTTACTTGGCATCATCAGAACCCAATTCCCCCACCATAGCAAGTCCTGGACACACCATTACACCAGAAAAGCAAGAATCAGACATAAAATCACTTCTCATGGTGATGATACAGGACTTTAAGAAAGACATAAATAGCACCCTCAAAGAAATACAAAAGAACACAGGTAAACAGCTAGAAGCCCTTCAAGAGGAAACACAAAAATCCTTTAAAGAACTACAGGAAAACACAATCAAACAGGTGAAGGAAATGAGCAAAACCATCCAGAATCTAAAACTGGAAATAGAAACAATAAAGAAATCAGAAAGAGAGATAACCCTGGAGATAGAAAACCTAGGAAAGAAATCAGGAGTTGTATATGCAAGCATCACCAACAGAATACAAGAGATAGAAGAGAGAATCTCAGGGGCTGAAGATACCATAGAAAACATTGACACAACAATCAAAGAAAATGCAAAAAGCAAAAAGGTCCTAACCCAAAACATCCAGGAAATCCAGGATGCAATGAGAAGACCAAACCTAAGGATAATAGGTATAGAAGACAGTGAAGATTCCCAACTTAAATGGCCAGTAAATATCTTCAACAAAATTATAGAAGAAAACTTCCCTAACCTAAAAAAAAAAGAAAAGAAATTCTTCCCATCACATAATAATAAAAACACCAAATGCACTGAACAAAGAAAAAATTTTAAAAGCAGTAAGGGATAAAGGTCAAGTAACCTATAAAGGCAGGCCTATCAGAATTACACCAGACTTCTCACCAGAGACTATGAAAACTAGAATATCCTGGGCAGATGTCATACAGGCCCTAAGAGATCAAAAATGCCAGCCCAGACTATTATACCCAACAAAACTCTCAATTACCATAGATGGAGAAAACAAGATATTCCATGACAAAACAACATTTACACAATATTTTTCCACAAATCCAGCTCTACAACGGATAATAGATGGAAAACTCCAACATAAGGAGCAAAACTATACCCTAGAAGAAGCAAGAAAGTAATCTTTCAACAAATCCAAACAAACCTAATTCCATCTCTTACAACAAAAACAATAGGAAGTAACAAACACTTTTTTAAATATCTTAGTATGAAAATTAATATTACCAACATGTCCTAATCAATTAAAATCCAAAAACATGAGGAATTAAAAATTTGTTGCTTATCATCCAATGGTCTCTCTAATTTGGTAATTGGAGAAATAGGTCCAATATTATACAATCCACATACACT
>NW_022196910.1:4934504-4968640 GCF_008632895.1 Mastomys coucha | reverse complement strand
CAGTGTCTTGCTGTGTACAACATAATGGTCTTGAGATCTTGCTTCTCCTATCTCAGCCTCTCTATTAGCAGTATAATTTATTTCATGTTTTTACACTATACTATGGTTTTCAGAACAGCCTGCATATTTTAAAAATATTTATGTACCCAAAAGTAATGTGGACAATTAAATTGGGAGGGGGCTTGTAAGAGAACAACAAAGAGTGAGACTGAAGGCTTTGCTTGATATTTGTAATTCTTGTATCAAGTTAACACAGTAAGAGCCAAGATTTTAAGCTCTAGTACATACAAAACAAACAAGCAAACAAACAAAAACACTTTACATATTTATATTCATTTAAGAAAGTATTAGTAGTGGTGTATTATTTTTAATATGCAATTAATACATTTGGAGCTATTTAAAATTTATATTGAGAAAAACATATGTATTTTCAGTATTGCCGTAGACAAGAATCTACATAAGATTGTTAAATTGATTGTTGTTTTATATCAAACAACTTTTATTATATTCATTTTTTATTGTTATAATATTTTATAAATTTTAAAGAATATGACAAAAAAGATATTGTAGGTATTGAAGAGGGTCTCTGGGAGGAGTTAGGGTACAAAAGGAAAACAAGAATGTGATTTAATTCTATTTACTTAAAATGTTTTTAAATGTTAAAAAATTCAGATAAATTGAAATCATGTAACTTTTCTCATCATGTTGCAATAAAACTTTAAAAAAGAAAAGAAACAAAAAGAAATATAAGAGAACACAGGTAAACAGGTAGAAGCCCTTAAAGAGGAAACACAGAAATCCCTTAAAGAAATACAGGAAAACACAAACAAACAGTTGAAGGAATTGAATGAAACCATCCAGGAACTAAAAATGGAAGTAGAATCATTAACAAAAACTCAAAGGGAGACAACCCTGGAGATGGAAAACCTAGGAAAGAGAACAGGAGTCACCAACAGAATATAAGATAGAAGAGAGAATCTCAGTGGAAGGAGATACAAGACATAGATGCAACAGTCAAGGAAAATACAAAAAGCAAAAAGCTACTATCTCAAAATATTCACGAAATCCAGGACACCTGAAAAGATCCAACCTGAGAAAAATGGGTATAGAAGAGAGTAAAGACTTGCAACTTAAAGGACCAGCAAACATCTTCAAAAATTATAGAAGAAAACTTTCCTAACCTAAAGAAAGAAATGCCCATAAACATACAAGAAACCTACAGAACATCAAACAGATGGGAATAGAAGAGAAATTTCTCACGTCACGCAATAATTAAAATACCAAATACACAGAACAGCGAAAGAATATTGAAAGCAGTAAGAGAAAAAGGTCAAGTAACATATAAAGGCAGACCTATCAGAATTATACCAGACTTCTCATCAGAGACAATAAAAGCCAGAAGATCTTGGACAGATGTCATACCCACCCTAAGAGATCAAAAGTGACAGCCCAGGCTACTATATCCAGTAAAACTCACAATTACCATAGATGGAGAAACCAAGATATTTATTCCATGACAAAACCAAATTTATACAATATTTTTCTAACCCAGCCATACAGAGGATAATAGAAAGAAAAGTCCAACACAAGGAGAGAAGCTACACCTAAGAAAAAGCAAGAAATAAATCTTGTCACAACAAACCCAAAAGAAGAGAAGCACATAAATGTAATTCGAACTCTAACAACAAAAAGAACAGGAAGCAACGACCACTGGGACCTAATATCTCTCAACATCAATGGACTCAATTTCCCAATAAAAAGACATAGGCTAACAGACTGGAGACATGAACAGGATCCAGCTTTTTACTGCATACAGGAAACATACCTCAGAACCAAAGACAGACACTCCCTCAAAGTAAAAGGATGGGGAAAAAATTCCAAGCAAATGGTCCCAAGAAACAAGCTGGACTAGTCATCCTAATATCCAACAAAATATACTTTCAACCAAAAATTATCAAAAAAGATGGAGAAGGTCACTACATACTTATCAAAGGAAAAATCCACCAGGATGAACTCTCAGTTCTGAACATCTCTGCCCCAAATGCAAGGGCATCCACATTTGTGAAAGAAATGCAACTAATTCTTCAACTAAATGCAAAACAAACATTGAACCTCACACAAGAATAGTAGAAGATTTCGACACCCCAATCTCACCAATGGACAATCATGGAAACAGAAACTAAACAAAGACACAGTGAAATTAAAAGAAGTTATGAACCAAATGAATTTAACATATCTACAGAACATTTCTAACCCTAAACAAAACACCATAAAACAAAAGAATATACCTTGCTCTCAGTACCTCATGGTACCTTCTCAAAAATAAACCATATAATTGGACACAAAACAAACCTCAACATATATAAGAACATTGAATTAATCCCATGTATTTTATCTGACCACCACGGACTAAGACTGGACCTCAATAGCAACAAAAACAACAGAAAGCCCACATACACATGGAAGCTGAACAACTATCTACTCAATGATAACTTGGTTGGGGAAGAAATAAAAAAATTAAAGACTTTTTAGAATTCAATGAAAATGAAAGCAAGACATACCCAAACTTGTGGGAAACAATGAAGCAGTACTAAGAGGAAAACTCATACCTCTGAATGCCTCCAAAAAGAAACTGGTGAAAGCATAAACTAGCAGCTTAACAGTTCATCTGAAAGCTCTAAAACAAAAAGAAGCAAATACACCCAAGAGGAGTAGAAGGCAGGAAATAATAAAACTCAGGGCTGAAATCAAGCAAGTAGGAACAAAAAGAACTATACAAAGAATCAACAAAACTAGGAGTTGGTTCTTTGAGAAAATCAGTAAGATAGATAAACCCTTAGTCAGACTAACCAGAGGGCACAGATTCAGTATTCAAATTAACAAAATGAGAAATGAAAAGGTAGACATAACAACAGAAACCGAGGAAATTAAAACACTAATCCGATCATACTACAAAAGTCTATAATCAACAAAACTGGAAAACCTGGATGAAATGGATGACTTTCTAGACAGATCTCAGGCACCAAAGTTAATTCAGGATCAGATAAACCATCTAAACAGCCCCATAACCCCAAAGGAAATAGATGCAGTCATTAAAAGTCTCCCAAACAAAAAGAGCCCAGGGGCAGATGGTTTTAGTGCAGAATTCTATCAGACCTTCAAAGAAGATCTAATACCAAATAATCTTCAAACTACTCCACAAAATAGAAACAGAAAGAACAATACCCGATTCTTTCTATGAAGCCACAATTACACTGATACCTAAACCACAAAAAGCCCAAAGAAAGAACTACAGACAATTTCCCTTATGAATATCAATGCAGAAATACTCAGTAAAATTCTTTCAAACCAAATCCAAGAACACATCGAAACAACCATCCAACATGATCAAGTAGACTTCATCCCAGGGATGCAAGGATGGTTCAATATACAGAAATCCATCAATGTAATCCAATATGTAAACAGACTCAAAGGAAAAAAAAGATGATCATCTCATTAGATGCAGAAAAAGACTTTGACGAAATATAACACCCATTCATGCTAAAAGTATTGAAGAGATCAGGAATTCAAGGTACATACCTAAATATAATAAAAGCAATATGCAGCAAACCAATAGACAACATCAAACAAAATGGGAAGACACTCAAAGCAATATCATTAATATCAGAGACTGCCCACTCTCTCTCTGTCTCTACCTATTCAATATAGTGCTCGAAGTTCTAGCCAGATCAATTAGACAACAAAAAGAGATCAAAGAGATACAAATTGGGAAGTAGGAAATCAAGTTATCACTATTTGCAGATGATATGATAGTATAGATAAGTGGCCCAAAAATTCTACCAGAGAGCTCCTAAAGCTGATAAACAACTTCAGCAAAGTGGCTGGACATAAAATTAAATCAAATAAATCAGTAGCCTTTCTCTACTCAAAGGGTAAAAGGGATGAGAAAGAAATTAGGCAAATGACACCCTTCACAATAGTCACAAACAATATAAAATATCTTAGTGTGACTCTAACCAAGCAAGTGAAAGATCTGTATGATAAGAACTTCAAGTCTCTGAAGAAAGAAGTTGAAGAAGATCTCAGAAGAAAGAAAGATCTCCCGTGCTCATTGGCAACATTAACATACTAAAAATGGCCATCTTGCTGAAAGCAATCTACAGATTCAATGCAATCCCCATCAAAATTCCAACTCAATTCTTCATAAACTTAGAAAGAATAATTCTCAAGTTCACTTGGAATAACAAACAAAACAAAACAAAACAAAACAAAACCCTCCATGATGAAAGAACTTCTGGGGGAATCACCATCCTTGACCTCAAGTTTATTATTGGTACAGAAACAGGCAAATACACCAGTGGAATAGAATTGAAGACCCAGAAATGAACCCACACACCTATGGTCACTTGATCTTTGACAAAGAAGCTAAAACCATGCAGTGGAAAAAAGACACCATTTTCAACAAATGGTGCTGGTTCAACTGGCAGTCTGAATGTAGAAAAATGCAAATGGATCGATACCTATCTTCTTGCATAAAGTTCAAGTCCAAGAGGATCAAGGACCTCCACATAAAAGCAAATAAACTGAATCTAATAGAAGAGAAAGTGGGGAAGAGCCTCAAATACTTGGGCAAAGGGGAAAACTTCCTGAACAGAACACCAGTGGCTTATGCTTTAAGAACAACAATCGATAAATGGGATCTCATAAAATTGAAACGCTTCTGTAAAGCAAGGGACACTATCAACAGTATAAAATGGCAGTGCACAGATTGGAAAAAGATATTTACAAAACCTACATCCAATAGAGGGCTAATATCTGAAATATACAAAGAACTCAAGAAGTTAGACTCCAGAGAACCAAGTAACCCTGTTAAATAGTGGAGTAGAGAGCTAAACAGAGAATTCTCAACCGAGGAATCCTGAATGGCTGAGAAACACTTCAGGAAATGTTCAGCATCCTTAGTCACCAGAGAAATGCAGATCAAAATGACCGACAAGATTGATTCCACCTCACACCAGAATGGTGAAGATCAAAAATGCAGGTGGCAGCAGATGTTGGCAAGGATGTGGAGAAAGAGAAACACTCCTCCGTTGTTAGTGGGACTGCAAGCTGGTACAACCACACTGGAAATCAGTCTGGCTGTTCCTCAGAAAATGGGACATAATATTACCTGAGGACCCAGCTATACCACTCCTGGGCATATACCAGAAAGATGCTCCAACATGTAATAAGGACACATGCTCCACTATGTTCATAGCAGCCTTATTTATAATAGCCAGAAGCTGGAAACAACCCAGATGTCACTCAACAGAAGAATGGTTACAGAAAATGCAGTACATATACACAATGGTCTACTATGGAGCAATTAAAAACAATTATTTCATGAAAATGGCAGGCAAGTGGATGGAACTAGAAAATATCAGCCTGAGTGAGGTAACCCAGACACAAAAGAACACACACGGTCTGTACTCACTAATAAGTAGATGTTGACTCAAAAGCTCACAATGCCTATGATACAACCTACAGACCATATGGAGCATAGAAGGAAGGAAAATCAGGGGGTGGATGCTTCAGTCCTGCATTGAGGAGGGAACGTAACGATTGTGGGAAATAGAAGGAGAGGGATACAAGAGAGGAATGAGGAGGAGGAAATAAGGGTGGCAGTATCAGAATTTGGAGGAGACATGAAAGAGGTACAGAGAGTCAGGAAATCGAGTAAAAATAGGTAGCAGGGGGTTGAGGAACTTTGGATAGCCACTGGAAGGTCCCAGACACCAGAGAAACGTGTGAGAGATGGGCAGAAAATTATAAGAACCATATGGTCAGGGGCTTGACCGTGAGGTTGTGTCTCCTAGCAGCATCAGAATCTGCATCCATAAAGCCTCACCAACATGACCACCCAAAAATAAGCTAATCAAAGAGGATACCAACAAGTGTGACAAACTGAATGGGGGAAGCCCACAAAGTCTCAACCCTACACACACACACACACACACACACACACACACACACACACACACACAAACCCTACAGGCAACTGAATATGAGTAGTAGTCCTTCCTAGAGAAGAGAAGACCACTTGGTTGTCCAGGCCAATCAGTTAGCCCTGAAAACATACATACAATAGCATGAACTCAACAGATTATATTTGGAGATATGTCTGTGTGTAATAAATATGCAATAACGATGAAAAAGGAGTGCATGAATTTGAAGGAATTCAGGGAGGGGTAAGTAGGAGGGTTTAGAGCAGTGATTTTCAACCTTCCTAATGCTGCTACCCTTCATACAGCTCCTCATATTATGGTGAGCACCCAAACACAAAATTGTTTTCATTGCTTCTTCATAACTTTAAATTTTGCTACTGTTACGAACTGTAATGTAAATATCTAATCTTTCCAATGGTCTAAGGTGACTCCTGTGAAAAGTTCATTCAACCACCAAATAGGTCACAACCCATAGGTTTAGAGAGAGGAAAGGGAAGTGAGGAAGGCTGTGATAAAAATATAATCTTGAAAAATAAACAAAACCAAACAAATTAAAGAAGTTCAGTGGAAAGCCTTATCAATAGAATACTTCCCTGGAAAGAAAGATTATCAGAGTCTAGGCATAGAAATGTTGCTTGGTTGTTAAAAGAGTTTGGTGCTTTTACATAGAACTGGAGTTTGGCTCCTAGTACCTACATCACATGGCTCATAATCACTCTATATACTTGAATCCTCAAAATCTAGCAGCTCACAACCACCTGTAACTCCAGTTTCAGGGGATCTGGCACCCTCTTTTAGCCTTCACTGTTACCAGACATGTAATAGTACACATGCACACAAAACACCCAGACAATATAGAATAATTTATGGTCATATAAATTTTGTAAATATTTGTAAAAAAAAATCTTTTATTGGCTATGAAACACCCATTGTATATATGTAATAAAACTATGCCATTTGGTACCAATGTCAAAATGTTTGTTTTCTTTGTTTTTAGTTTGGCCCTATCAGAATTATACATTTTAGCTATCTTTTTAAGTCACCATATGTTGGTCTTGTTTACTTCTTTTCCTTGAATTTCCTTCTTGGCAAAATACTTGACCATTTTTATATATTCATTGACTATTTGTACTGGTTTTGAGAACTTTCTGATTAGAACCTTCACCCAGTCACTGGGCCTCCTCTCTCTCTCTCTCTCTCTCTCTCTCTCTCTCTCTCTCTCTCTCTCTCTCTCCTCTCTCTCTCCCCCCCCCTCTCTCTCTCTCACACACACACACACACATTCAATTTTTATTTTTTTCAGAACATATTCTAAAGGCAGAAATTAAATCACTAATAAGACATCTGTGTCTTTTGTGTGAGCTACGTGGCTGTTAGTTTGAAAAAGGATATCTCATGCATGACCTCATTTCCTAACATACCTTTCCACTGTGTTTTCTGGTCATTGAATAAGAGTTTAGTTGAAATGATTCTGTCTATCTTTTCTTTCTATTTGTTTAAACAAAAGCAACTTTGTTGAGGGAAGGATATATATATATATATATATATATATGTATATATATATATATATATATATATTCTTATGGCTTAAAGTTCATCATGAAGGAAAAGTATTAATCAGGGTTCTCGAGTGTAACACAAGGTACAGAATGAATCTTTCCATATGTAGAGAAAGGGGGGTTACTGGAATGAGTTACAGGCTGCGGTCTAGCTAATCCAACAATAGCTGGCTGTGGCCTGTAGTTTCTCAGTTCACACGGCTAAATGTCTCAGCTGCTCATTTTTATGCTGGAATACCTAAGAAGTAAGGTTCTGATGCCAGTGAAGGAACGGACATGCTAGCAAGGCTAGGGCAAGCAGGCAAGAGCAAAAGCTTCCAGGTCTAGCAAAACATGTGGCCTAGATTAGAAGATTAAGATTTTGTGTCTTCCTGCTTCAAGATTTGGATCAAAGGCCTGTGACTCTCCACCTCAAAGGTCCATACCTGAAGTAGAATCACTGACTTCAAAGCAAGCAAAAATTTTCTCACGGGTTATGCCCTCCATTTCCAGATTTTAGTTCATTACTGATGGAGTCAAGTTGACAACCAAAAAAATAATAATCATCACAGAACTCAAGAAGAAATTTGGAGGTAGGAACTGAAGCAGAGATCATGGGGAAATACTGCTCTCATGCTTGTTCACTTTCCCATTTTATACAGCCTAGGCCTATCTACCTAAGTATGCATGACTACAGTAGACTGAAACCCCCCCATCATTCATTAATCCAAAAAATGTCCTACAGTCTTGCCTATAGCCAAGCTAATGGAGGTATTTCTCAGTTGAGGTTCCCTCTTCTAAGATGACCCCAGCTTATATCAAGTCGACAAGAGACTAACCAGTACCAGAGCCAAGTCCTCTTCTTTGTTTACAAGTTTTTTCTATTGGCATTATTAATTCACATATGTAGCATTCTGCTCTTGGCCTGGTTTATAGTAATGATGTTCAATACTGCTCAGAAGTAGCCCAAGTAAAGTTTGTAAGAAGAGACATCATTTGCAAAAGTACCTGTACTTATCAAACGTGTTTTAAATTTTCATTTCTTCAGACAAAGCTTAACATATTGTACAGGTTTCTTTCAAATCTGGGGCTCAATCAACATTTTAAATCTTTCAAAAGATATAGGCGCAAAAGTACATTTGCCTCATCTCAGAATCTTAAGTTGGCACTCATTGCTGGCATTGCCCTTTCACTGACGGAGTAACCTTCTCTGTTTGGGATCACGGGTTTTCCTTTTCCTGTACTGAGTCTGGGACGTCCAGAGCCAATCTGTAATGCTATCTCACGTGAAACAGTAGAAGCCCACTGAGTGCGTGACGAAGCGAGTGCGCGCACTAAAATCCCAGAGGGCGTTGTGCTTAAATGTAAGGATCCCTCAGGTTTACTCCAAAGGGAATGTCTGGGTTAAGATTGGGTGTTGCTCTTATCTATCTTTTTTTTTTATTTGCGTCCGGGATGGGAAAGGTTGTTGATCCTGCTACTCACGAATAAGAAGGCGGGCCCAGCATCTTTCGCCAATCAGAGCCGCTGTTACTTTCTTGCTGGAACTGTCAAATGAGGAACACGGATGTTCTAAAGTTTCTGCCCCTGGCTCCATTTTTGAATCCCGTGTAGCTTTTGTGAGGTGTTGTGACAGCTGGTTTCAGTCAGTGCCACCTATTTTGTCGGCAGGCCCTTCCGAAGGACCCCTACATGCGCCCGAAGCTGGAAATGGTGAGTGTGCGGTGGCTCCCGGAGTCTTGGGCTATGGCTTTGACGTAGCCTGGCGCAGCTTGGCGCCGCCGACCGGCCGTTCCCCTAGCGCTGTGCTGCTTTCCGAGGTCGAGTCTGGCACTGGCGGAGCCGGGAATCGGAGGCTCCTCCTGTCCTGTCGCTGTAAAACTGCTTTATCCCAGTCCCCAGGCTATCATGGAGAATCCGCGCGATGGACCTGCACCCTGCAGACTTTGCAGCGCTGACGGGTTGGTGATGCAGAGTCTAGTCAGTGCAGTGAAAGGACTTGGATTGTGAGCTTGCTGCTGGTCTGACCTTGCACTTGCGTTTGGCCTGCTTTATTGTTTCCTGCGATCTTCTTGGTTTTGTATTAGTTTTGCTCTAGGCTGCTTCTCCAAAGAGAAGGGATATGTAATGTGTGTTTGCTGGTGCTGGTGCTGAGTGTTTGGTTGGTTGGTTGTTTTGTTTGTTTTTGTTTTTCAGATAGGGTTTTTCAGTAGCCCTGGCTATCCTGGAACTCACTTGGTAGACCAGGCTGGCTTCGAACTCAGAGATTCGTCTGCGTCTGCCTGTAAAAGAAGGTCTATCTGATAGAAAAACATACATGCCTTCTATCTTCTGGATAAGATATTTTTTGAGAGTTGGTTTGAGTGTGCAAAACATTTAGCATTTTATTAGTGTCGTTCACGTGTGGTGAGCCAGTCTTTGGGCTCCCGTGCCATAGTGTACTGTGCAGGTCAAAGGACTCCCTTGTGGGGTTAGAGTTGGTTCTCCTATCCATTACCTGGGTTCATGGATCAAACACAGGTCAGGAAGCATGCTAGATGACTGCTTTTACCTGTTGACCCATTTCTTTGGCCTCATTTATTTTTATTTTAATTTTTATTTTTATTTTAAGACTGGGTTTCATATGTCCCTGGCTATCATGAAACTCCATATGTAGCTGCAGATGACCTTGAGGTCGTGATCCTCCTGCCTTCAGGTTTTGGGATTTCAAGGCATGAGTAAGCACTCTTGGCTTGATGTCTTGCTGGGGATGAGACAGAGGGAGGGACTTCTCCATATAAGTTAACACTCTGCAGAGTGAGCCACATCCTCATCCCTGCTGTACAGTTTTCCTCCCTCAGATTCTGGCAGGAAGATGCTAAGATTTCCTGAGTTTCCTTAGCAGCAATGTATGTCATTGACTGCCGAGTGGCAAGCATGGAATGCATACTAATGGTGTTATAGGGATTTTTTTTATTTCAAGACAGAGTTTTACTATGTAGTCTTTGCCGGCCTGGAACATGCTATATAGATGAGGTTTGCCTTGAACTGACAGAGATCAGCTTGCCTCTGCCTCCTAAGTGCTAGGATTAAAGGCGTGCGCCACTACACACAACCTTGAGATATAAAATTTTCAAGTATGTTACCATGATTCTCTAAATTTCTTTGGTGTCTATTGGAATGCCTCCTTTCTCATCTCACATTTCATTAATGTGTGTCTTGCTTTATTTGACTAAGGGTTTATCAATTATGTTTATCTTTTCAAACACCAACTCAATTTTGCAGAATATAATTTTTAATTTGATATATACATATATATATATGTATATATACATATATATATGTATATGTATTCATGATGTAGTTCTAACTGTCCATAAACTCACTGTGTAGACTAGGATGGCCTTGATCCACATCCCTCTGCCTCCCAACTGCTAGAAGTAAAGGTGTGCACCACTATGTCTAACCATTAATAGCTCTTAATATTAAAATCTTAATTGCTACCTTATAATCAAAAATAGATTTCATCTTAGGTAAAAGAATAATAACTGGTATTCCACGGAAATGGAATGAAGAAGGTGTAGCTATGCTTTATCTGACAGAATAGACTTCAAACCAAAAGTAGTCAAAAGAGATAGTGTCACTTCATCTCATTGTAGAAATAATCCACCAAGAAGAAATTACAACAACAAACAGAGGTACATCCAATTTTGTAAAAGACTTACAGCTACATCTAAAATTACAGAATAGGCCCAACAGTATGATAATGGATGACTTCAGAGGTCTGCTCTCACCAGGTGACTCATCATCTGGATGAAAACTAAACAAAGAAAAATTGGAGTTAATTACATCATAAATCAATGGACTTAACAGACATGAAACAGAACAGTCCACCCAAACGTGAAGAATACACAATCTTCTCAGGAACCGATGGAACTTTCTCCAAACTCAACTGCACAAAGAGGGTCTCTATGAATATAAGGAAATTGCGTTCTAAATAGGAATAAAAGTCCACTTTTATTATCAGCAGTAGAACTACAAGAAGTGCAGAGACTCATGGGAACTAAACCCAACGCTAGTGAATGATAATTAGATCAAGGAACAAATGAAGAAGGGAAGTACTTTAAACTTCTAAAATTGCATGAAAAAGAAAACAGTGTGATCAGTTTATGGGACAGAATGAAGGCAGGTCTAAGCAAAGTTTATAGTATTGATTGCCTACGTTTTAAAAAAAAAAACAGTTAATACTTTTGATAGGTTGACAGATTGGTAAGTTGAAATGTCTGAAGTCCTTGGAAAAATAAGAAAAAATAATAATAAGAGAAAGAATGTCATCACAGTTTTACCCCTGAGCCAGTCTTTCGTTTCCTCTTTCCTTTTTGATAATTTATCTTGCGACCAGTTATGTCTTTGTAGCTCAGGCTGGCTTCAGACTAATGATCCTCCTGCTTAGTCTCAGGATTCTTAAGATGACAGATTTGCATTGCAATACTTGGCTTAACGGCCTCTAATTACACGGTGATTCATAGCAAGGCTTGAAACTTAACAGGCAGACTGAGTGTTTTCCACGCCCATCAGTTTTTCATGTAACAAGGCCTCACTCCCTATTGAGAAGTAGAAGCTCACAGAAGCCTGGCCAACACCTACAGTGAGAGAAGTGAAAGGAAGATTAGAGAGGGTCAGGAAGTTCACGAGTGGCAACTGTAGGATCTGTAGGTGTGCTTGCAGTTCCACTGCACAGTATCAGATAACCCAAGGTCTTTCCCAACCCCTTTATTCAATAATATTCCTGAAATATCATCCAAACTGTAGTCTTGGACAGAGTTAGGTCACTTTACAGACCTATTCCATACCCAGTTTATGCAAAAAAAAAAAAAGTTTCCATTTCTGTTTCTGTACCAACTAACTCCATATTTCCCTTAGTAAAATAAATACACTGTCTTCTCTTCCAACACCTCCAAGCACAAAGCACTTAGTGTTTGCTGTCCCTTTATCTTCTAAATTTAAAGCATCCCATGTGAAGGGATGGACCCTAGTTCATTTTTATGGCCTTTGTGTCAGTATCAAATCCTGCATCTGACTCAGACACCTGAATCCTCAAAACTTCTTCCTGGCCTGCACTTCTGATGACTCTCAAGTTCCCAGCTGATGAAAGAGTATAGGTAGCATTACTAGTTTGCCCAAGGTAACTTGATTCAAAGCTAAGCCATAGTACAGGCTTAAAATGTTCTGTGAAGAATGACAGCAGGCCACTGAATTAGGGTATTTACAGTGGTTTGAATAGGAATGCCCTCTTGGTCACATGTATGTGAATGCTTGGCCCATAGGTGTGGTACTGTTAGGAGGTGTGGCCTTGTTGGAGGAAGTGTGTCACTGTGAGGACAGACTTTGAGGTCTCCTATATGCTCAAGCTATAACCAAAGTGACACACATTCTTCTTCTGCTGCCTGCAGGTCAAGCTGCCTCTCAGCTCCTCCAGCACCATGTCTGCCTGCATGCTGTCCTGTTTCCCACTATGATAATAATATACTAAACCTCTGAACTATAAGCCAGCCCCAATTAAATATTGTCATGGTTATGGTGTTTCTTTACAGCAATAAAACTCTAAGGCAGTTCTCAAGGGCAACAATTATTGTTTGGGGCTTTGAAAGGAAGGATTTGGATGCTAAAGAGTGGAGCATGCACTAAGCATTCTGTGTTTTGACTGATAGGTACATCTGGTCAGCCTTGCTCACTGAATGTCTTATTTCCCATCATGTATCTAATTTTAATCATATGCCTTATTCAAAGGCAAAATGATAAAAAGATTCTCCTTAAATATTAATTTTGAGAACACAGTTCACCTTCTGGTACCTGTACCCAAAAGTCGCTCATTTCTTTGAGACTGTTTTCCATTGTTACCAGATGTGTCCCAAAATGTATTTGAATTTGATATAGGAAATAAAGTGTGACTAGAGGGACTGACATATTGCCTTTTTTTTAAAGCATGAAACCTGATAGTGGAGATGGTCCAAGGTTACCTACAGATGACTGTTCAAAAAAGAATATCCGCAAGGTACTAGTTGCATTGGTCAAAAACAACTAGGTACAACACCCAAGTAAAATCTCATGTTGCTCAGCCTGTCCTGTGCCTGCCTGCCTCACTATTGTCCCAGCGCCTAGGATTAATCTCATAGCAATTACAGTGCTTTCTTGATACCCCATGTCTAAAACTTCTCTAATATAATCCTTCATACAAGTCAGAGACTGCTTCTATGCCCAATGAGTGGATTTTCTCGTGCTGATTCGTGTAATCACTCTAGTTTCTCAAGTTAAGGTTTTGCATAAACCTTTAGTGGTGTCTTGAGAAGCTTCGCTTCTATCTAGGTGATTCTCTGGCCTGTCAGCCTCGCAGTTAAGGCTAACCATCCTAATTATTATGTGCACTGTTTCAGGAGCCAGTGACCTTCGAGGATGTGGCTGTGAACTTCACCTCAGGAGAGTGGACTCTGTTGGATTCCAGTCAGAAGAAGCTCTACAGAGACGTGATGAAGGAGACCTTTATGAACCTGATCTCCATAGGTAACAACACACTATGCTTCCTTTGCTGACAGCTGTCTCCGGCTTATATGTATAGTGTTCTACGGCTTGAAAGGGAACATACAGTGGATTTAGTGTGCCTGGTCAGGTCGAAAGATTTAGAATGTAGTACATTTTTATAATGTTGAATATACCACAATAACTTCTTTGGGTTTACTTTCAGAGAAAACACAAGAAGAAAATGTTGAAGAGGACTACCAAAATCTCAGGTGAAATCTGGGGTAATTTAAACTCAAGAAAGAGTAATTTTCATCAAACGTTTGGGAATGATGGGACAACTGAGAACCTAGTAAATTATCCAAATATATTTAAGTATAAATTAATTCTAACATGGATGTTTATAAAACCGCATTGGGTGTGATCATTCAGAATTTGAGTATCCCATCTCTGTAGTTTCTGAATGTCACCAAAATGTGATGTAACAATTAGCTATATAAGAGATTTTTCCCCCCAGTGGTGCATTACATAAAAACATTGCCTTCACACTCACAAGTATTTGATATATTTGTTAATGATCTTTTTTAGGACTTTATATAAGAGCTGGTTTTTTTTCCTGTTATCTTGGTTTATAAGACTTTTTTATGTGTGCTTGATTTGCATGTCCGTGTTCCACATTCATGTAGTGCCCTTGGAGGCCAGAAGAGGGCCTAAGATCCCTATTCCCTGGATTGCAGTTACAGACAGTAATGAGCCACTGTGTGGGTGCTGGGAATCAAAGATAGGTTCTCTGGAAGAACTGTCAATCCTTCTCACTCTTGAGTTGCCTCCTTATTTAGAGGTGTTTTTAATTTGCCTTTTATTGCTGAGATAAGCACCAGGACAAAATATAACTTAGGAGGAAAGGCCTTATTTTGGTTCCTCTCTGCCTTCTAGATCACAGCCCCTCTTCATGGGATGTCTGGGCAGAGATCTGGAGACAGGAACTGAAACAGAGATTATGGAAGAACATTGCTGACTGGGTTGCTCCTAAAGACTTACTCAGCTTCATTTCTCATAGAACTTATAGAATGCAGGCCCATATGGTCAAGAATGGCACCACCCAGGGTGGGCTAGGCCTCACACATCAGTTATTAATCAAGAAAATACCCACCCCACAGTATTGCTTCCAAACCAATCTGATGGAACTGTTTTCTCAATAGAGGGTCCCTCTTCTGAGATAAGCAGATCCTGTGTCAAGTTGACAAAAAACGAAACAAAACAAAACAAAACCTAACTAGCCAGTTGTTTCCTTGTTCCCATAATCTCATGTTAATATCAAAATATAAATCATAGCATAACTTTAGGAATAGCTCAGTCTTAAAGGGGTGGGGGGTATACATATTACATATTTAGTGCTAAAAGTTATCTGCTATGGGCTCCTGTAAATCAAATATAAGTTATGCATTTGTGATTTCAAAAGTGAAGAAGCAGGGCACAGGTACAATTAGACCAAAGTAAATCCAAAATTCATCAATGTTCACCCAATTCTGTAGCTGAGTGTATCTCATCTGGGCTTCACTCATGATCTTCTGGTCTCCTACGGGCTTGGGTAACACAGAGTTTCTGGCTCTCCCGTACATAGCACACATCCGTCACTTGACTTGCAGGCTCATGCTGGCTCCATCCCACACCTACTGCTGTCCCTGGCAATCATCAGTGGTACTGTCATCTCTAATATTCTAAGGTCCATATAGCTTATCCCTTCACCATTCACTTTCTGGCCTTTCTTTAGGAACTCCAACCCTGAGACGTGGTTCAAAATCTCATCTGGTCTCAATAAACACTTCAATCCTGATGTTTCTTCTGTAACTGGGGTTTCAGCTTCATCTTCTGGCCTTTCATGGTACCCTGCCTCAGCTCTCCATGACTCGTTTGTTCCTGCAGCTCTCTTACTGCCAAAATTAATACCACCTGACAGAACCTTACACATTGTCATGTTTTGCTGCCAATTTTAAATGCAGCCTTAGCCCCCCTGTGCAATTTGTGCTGATCAAAATCTCTTAAAGATTTCACCTCAGTGATGTTGTTTATCATAGCTGATTCTTCAGCCCCAGCTGACCAGAAAGCATAGATTCTTAATACAAAATATTTCATTAACCACTCTTATAGTCTTTGAGATACTCTTTTTATTAGATATTTTCTTTATTTACGTGTCATATTTCCCAGTTTCCCTTAAAAAAACAAAACAAAACAAAAAACAACAAGAACACAGCCCTGTTCCCTCCCCCATCCCGCTGCTCACCACCCCACCCTCTCTCCTGCTTACTGGCCCTGGCATTCCCCTACACTGAGGCACAGAACCTTCACAGGGCCAAGGGCCTCTCCTCCCATTGATGACTGACTTGGCCATCCTCTACTATACACATGCTGCCGGAGCAATCAGTCCCACCATGTGTAGTACTCCTTGGTTGGTGGTTTAGTCCCTGGGAACTCTGAGGGTACTAGTTAGTTCATATTGTTGTTCGTCCTAAGGGGCTGCAAACCCTTCAGCTCCTTCAGTCCTTTCTGTAGCTCCTTCATTTGGGGACCCTGTACTCAGCCCAATGGATGGCTGTGAGCCTCTACTTCTGTTTTAGTCAGGTACTGTCAGAGCCTCTCGGGAGACAGCTATATCAGACTGGATTGTCCTTCCTTCAGTCTCTGCTCCATAGTTAGTCCCTGCAACTCCTTCCATGGGTATTTTGTTCTCTTAAACATCGCTTTGAGAGTTTGTTTGGATGTTATAACATGGGAGCACAAATACTTGTATACCCTTAATTGAAGACTGGTGTTCCCTTCTTCAGGGAAGGCCATCCTCTTTGACAAAGCACACAGCTTTAGGAAGGATATACTTGGAACTGTGAGGGAGGAAAGAGACACTCCCTAGCTGGCCACATCAGCCGTATCAATCCTAGTGATCAAGGGGAATGACATAAGTTGCAGCCACGTCACCTTTACACTCTCAGGCATCCCTCTGAAGCTTGACAAGGCAGGCTTCCAATGCCATTAGCATTCTTAACATTCCAAGTTGCCAAAACAGATCATTAAACTCTGAGCAGTCATTGGTTTTTCCAGGTGAAAGTTCTAAACACTTCCACTTTCTTTCCAAAAACGACATGGTTAATCTGTAACGGCAATAGCCTATGGACCTGGAACCAATGTCTGTTTTAGTTTGCTTTCTTGTCCTGTGATTAATACCACAATCAAAAGCAACTTGGGAAGAAAATGGTTTCTTTTGGTTTATTCTTCATGTCACAGTCTGTCATCATGGGAAGCCAGGCCAGGAGTTTAAGCTGGGCAGGCATCTGGAAGCAGGAACCCAAATAAAACTATGGAAGAGCCCCACTCACTGATTTGCTCTGTTACTTTTTCTATACAACCTATGCATGCCTTCCTGCTCAGAGGAGGGACAAGTCACAATAAGCTAGGCTCTCCTACATAACTTAGTAAACGAAGAAAGCACCCATGTAGAGTTATCTACAGGCCAATCTTATAGAGGCAGGTTTTTTAATTAAAGTTACAGCTTCTCGGATGGCCCTATCTACGTTGGTAAAAATCTAACCAGTACATGTAACATATTTCAAATGCTTAAGCAGAGTAGTATTTCCTAATATTATATGATATTCTTTTATGCTAACACATTGGTTGAATGTTTTTCTCTTTTTTTGGTCATAAATTATTTAAATTTATATGTATGTGTGGGTTCATGTGGATGCATGCTACATATCTGAGAAGGCTTTATGGAGCCAGAAGAGGGCTATAGGTCCCTTGAAGGCAGAGTCATATGCCATTGCAAACCCACCCATAGGGATGCTGAACTTTGGTCTTCTGGAAGAGGAAGTGGTGCTCTTAACTGCTAAGCACTTGCACCAGATTCTTCATAATTCTTGTAAAGGCAAAGTCAAAGGTCTATTTATTTTCTCTGCTCTTGCTTCTGGCGTACTATAACTAGTGAACCACTAGAGTCAGTCACCAACAGCTTCTTTGCCAAATCAAAAACAATCAGTACCAATCCCTTCCCCTATACCACAGGATTCAGTTCTTGGAAATACTTTCTCACACACCAAAAAGTTCACACTGGAGTGAAATGCTACTAATATAAACGTTGTGAAAAAGCCTTCATTATCTCCAGTGCCCATAATGCTCTTCTCATTGTTTTTTGTTGTTGTTGTTTTTGTTTTTTTTTTCAGAACTCAAGTGATTGAGAAAGATGGTGAATGTGAACATGGCAGTCAGTGTGAACAAACCCAGGCACAGATTCCAGAGTATATTGCTAATGAGGACTTGCCTCCTGCAGTAACAGTATGTGGAAGCAGTTTGTATGTCAGAAACGTTGCCAGTAATTCACCCTTGGATGTGCACCTCAGTGATCCAACTCAAGAGAAACCATCTGAGTGTAAGGAACCTGTGGAGAAGGCTTTTAAACATGAGAAATGCTGGGAAGATATGGGCCACTCTAAGTCATTTCAAGTTCATGGAAGTTCTACAGAGAAATCATGTGACAATCAGCAATGTGATGCAGCTTGTGGGAGTCTCCATTGTGATCAGCATCAGGAGAGAACTCATGATGGAAGCAAAAACAATGAGAACACCTTTGTGAAGTGTACATATAACCAGATAGATGAAACTGTCCATAGTGAAGTGAAGCCATTTGTGTGTAAGCAGTGTGGAGAAGCCTTTGTTAATTCCAGTCACCTTATCAGTCACGAGCGAATTCATATTGTAGAAAAGTGTTATATTTGCAAACAGTGTGGGAAAACATTTAGGTATTTGTCATGCTTCCAAAAACACGAAAGAATTCACAGTGGTGAGAGGCCTTATGTGTGCGAGCAATGTGGGAAAGGATTTATTCAGTTGAAATACCTTCTTATGCATCAAAGGATTCATGGAGAGAATTCTTATGAATGTAAACATTGTGAAAAAGTCTTCACTATTTCCAGTGCCCATAATGTTCATGAAAACATTCAAGGTGGAGACAAGCCATATTCATGTACACATTGTGGAAAAGCTTTCACTAGTCCCAGTGACTATAATAGTTGTGAAAGAATTCACACTGGAGAGAATCCCTTTGTATGTAAGAAATGTGGGAAAGCATTCAAACGTTTGGGTCATTTTATGAATCATGAAAGAATTCACACTGGAGAGAAGCCTTATGCATGTAAACATTGTGGAAAAGCCTTCACCAGTTCCAGTGACCGTAACAGTCATGAAAGAATACACACTGGAGAGAAACCCTTTGTATGTAAAACATGTGGGAAAGCATTCAGTCGTTCTGATTATCTTATCAATCATAAAAGGATTCATACTGGAGAGAAGCCTTATCCATGTAAGTATTGTGGGAAAGCCTTTGCCACTTCCAGTGACAGAAACAGTCATGAAAGAATTCATACTGGTGAGAGATCCTTTCTGTGTAAAAAATGTGGGAAAGTGTTCATTCTTTCTGGTGATCTAATCAAGCATGAAAGGATTCACACTGGAGAGAAGCCGTATTCATGCAAACATTGTGGGAAAGCTTTCACTACTTCAAGTGCCCGTAACAGTCATGAAAGGATTCACACTGGAGAGAAGCCTTATACATGTAAGCATTGCACAAAAACTTTTACCACTTCCAGTACCCGTAACAGTCACGAAAAGACTCACACTGCAGAGAAGCATTTTACATGTAACCTTTGTGGGAAAACCTTCAACAGTCAGAGTTCCTATTACACTCATAAAAAAATCCATTCTATGAAAGAGAAACTTTATGTATGTAAACACTGTGGGAAAGAATTCACTTACTGTGGTAATTTCCTTAAGCATGAAAGAATTCATACTATAGAAACATTATCCCTGTGAACAATATGTAAAAGCATTTCTGGGTCCGACATCCCATTAGAAACCTGCATAAAATCTCAGCGTGACAGAACTCGTATAACTATAAACTGTATGGTCAACTTGCCTTTATTGTGAGTTATGATAAAAAGAGTTTGGATGGGCCACAAGATAGCTTAACTAGTCATGGCTCTTTAGGATAGCCTGATCTCGATTTTAACCCTGAAACTCACTTCAATAGAGAATCAGTTCCCAAAAATGGTCTTCTGAGTTCCACATGCACAACATTGAGTATATTTGTGTATGTACACAAATGAAGTAAATAAATGTAATGCTGAACAAGAAAAAGTGAAAACATTTTGAAGTAGAAACACACATGACCAGCAAAATATAATATTAGCCCTAATATACAAGCATATGTAGGATGAAATCCTATTCCTATACATGTTTTAATGTCTATCTGGTTTTCTTACAGGTAAGGTAGGAGGCTAGCAAAATACAGGACATTTGAATAGCACTTAGAACTTATAAGGTGAACCTGTTCCAACCAAATGTAAACTTTAAAGGAAAAATAAAGCTGTGTGATCGAAATAGAATGTTTTCATGTAGTTAAATCATATAAGGATAATTTAAGTTTGTATATTTTAGAAATAACCTGAAAGAAGAACAATAAAATTTTAGCATTTTGATCTTTGGTCCATTTCCACACAAGACTTTGATTTTTTTGTTTGTAATCTTGGAGTTAAGATTTGCTTAATAAAAAAGAAAGATTTGTTTAATAACATTGGCATAATTTTCTGGTCTGCCATTCCTGTCACTTAAAAGACATGCTACTAAGAAACTGTGTCAAACCATAGCAAGCATTTAAAGAGATGGATTGCAGCTTGGAGAAATGATTAACAGAGCGATTAACAGTGTTTGCCACTCTTCTAGAGGGCCTTAGCTTGATTCCCAGCATATGTGTTAGGTGGATTTCAACTACCTGTAGCTTCAATACCAAGGGGCCTGAACACATGTCTGGTTGTCCCCCAGGTACCTGTACAATCATGTGATACACAAATAAAGAATTTGAAAGAAAATGAAAAGAAATTGGTGATTCAGAGAGATGGTTCAGCTAAGGGCACATACTTCTCTTTCAGGCTTTTGTGTGTGTGCGCGCGCGTGCGTGCGTGTCTGGTTGGTTTGAAGTAGAAAGTTGTTGTTCTTTATTACAATATTTTTCTAAGTGCCCTTACATAGCAAATTCTATTTTCAAAAAACTTATTATTTCAATGGTAATTAGCTTTGCATGAAAAAAATGTTTTTTTTCCTGAGTGATACAGATTTTTTAAATTTATTATATTATTTGTGTGTGTGTGTGTGTGTGTGTGTGTGTGCACATAAATCCGAGTGTCTGGTATCTGAAGAGGATGTAGGACCTCCTGGAACTAAAATCAGACTCAGTTTTGGTGCCCTGAGGTGATTGCTAGGAACCAAACTCCAGCCCCTCTATTTACATAAATTCTGTGGGCTTTATTTTTTTATGTTCCATTGTACTGCAATGATTGTATTTTTAAAAACAGTTTTAATTGATCCTTTTTTTTGTAGCTTTAAGTGTTTCTATAATAAATTTTAGTACTTTAAATCCCCAGTTCCTTTCATCTTCCCTCTGTCCCTTCAGTACTTCTCAATAGACCCATTCCTTAATTTATGAGTATGAATATGAGAATTGACAAAGCATTTTAACATGACCATATGTCAAGAAAATAATATGTACCTTCTTCTATGTGGGTGGCCTCCCTAACCACAGGTTCTTGATGAGATTTGGAGAGTCAAGGCTGGAGAGATGACTATGCATCTTAGAGTACTTACTAATCTTCCAAAGGCTCATAGTTCACTTTCCAGTATCAACATTTGGTGTTTTACAATGACCCATGACTTCCAGAAATCAAAGACTCTTCTACATTCTGAAGACAACCACAAATACATATCGCATCCTAAGACACATATAAAATAAGATTGAGTTCCTGTTTGTGTAGCTAATCAAAAACCCAAAGTTCCTGTTTGTGTGGCTAATCAAAAACCCAAGAAACTAAGGGCAACTTGTCATAACTTTTTAAATTAATTAATTAATTAATTAATTAATTTACTTTGCATCCTGACTGCAGTTTTTCCTCCTCCCAATCATTCCACCTCACCTCCCTCTCCATCAACTCCTCCCTTTCTCTTTATAAAGATGAGGACTCCCATGTGTATCAGTCAGCTTTGACATATCAAGTTGCAGCAAAACCAGGTGCATTTTCTACTGAGGCTAGACAAGTCAGCCCAGCAGAGGGAAAGGTTCCCAAAGTCAGGCAATACTCAGAGATGGTCCCCCTGCTTCCAGTGTTAGAAGTTCCACATGAAGACTAAACTGCACACCTGTTACATATGTGCAGAAGACATAGCTCAGTTCCATGCAGGCTCATAACTTTCATTCCAGTGCTTCACAATATGTGCTTTACCTGGATTTAACTCATTGAATTCACAGCTAATCCCATCTCACCCAGTTGCATAGCAACCCCTTGTAGCTTGAAGGCCATCTAAAGGGAGAAAGCTTCTAGCTCATCTCTAGCTTGACTTCCCAATGCCCTGTGACTAAAATGGATACTGTCTTCAGCTATAAGATTTTACTATCAAATTCTATTTGACAACATTGAACAATGACAGTGACCTGTATTCTAAGTGAGACTTCACGTCCTCCTTGGGCAGCAAATGGTAGGCAGGTATCCTAAACTTAGCACTTGATTCTTATGTAGTTACCTCTGGCTTTGGGAAGACACATTGTCCATCAGTGCAGATGTGTCCTTTCAAACGTTTTTGTTTAGACTATGTTTTCTACTAAGATTATAAAATACCTTTCTGTATGTTTTCCCCCTGAATATCCTGTCTTATGTATCCCAGTTCTTCCTCTTCTTCCATATTGTTTCTCTTCCCCTCCATGCTTAAACCTTTCTACATCCCAGTATTATTACCACTTTCCTCATTTATAAATGAGGTATTCTGCTATCTGCTCTTTAATGGTCCCTTTCTGCCTTTTGGTCTTTATGAACACATTTATTTATTCACTTTACATCCTGATTGCAGCCCTACCTCCCTCTTCTCCTCCCCCAATTACCCCTTCCCCATGTGAGTACCAACCTGCCCTGGCACTTCAAGTTGCAGCAGAACTGTCTTAGGGTTTTACTGCTGTGAACAGATACCATGACCAAGGCAACTCTTAATAAAGGCAACATTTAATTGGGGCTGCCTTACAGGTTCAGAGGTTCTGTCCATTATCATCAAGGCGGAAACGTAGCAGCATCCAGGCAGGCATGGTGCTGGAGGAGCTGAGAGTTCTACATCTTCATCTGAAGGCTGTTAGCAGAATACTGACTTCCAGGCTAGGGTGGGTGTCTTAAGCCCATGCCAACAGTGATAAAACCTACTCCAACAAGGCCACATCTCCCAACAGTGCCTCTCCCTGCGCCAAGAAATACAAACCATCACAAGGACTAAGCACATCCTCTTCCATTGAGGCCAGACAAGGTCACCCAGCTAAGGAGAAAGGATCCAAAGGCAGGCAACAGAGTCAGGGACAGCCCCTGCTCTAATTGTTTGGAAACCCACATGAACACCAAGCTACACATCTACTACATACGTTTAGGTACCTAGGTCCAGCCCATGCATCCTCTGATTGGTGGGTCAGTATCTGTGATCCCCCATGGGCCAAGGTTGTTTGACTCTATCTTATGGTGTCCTTGACCCCTCCAGCTTCCTCAATCCTTCCACCTACTCTTTCACAAGACTCCCCAATATGAGCACATAGGTTTAAATGTGTTACACTAAACCTTGGTTAGCTAGACACTATAATAATGGAAATTGAATATTTTGTCTTTCTCTGTTTCCTCAATCAGTATATTTTCTAAATCCATAACATTGCCAGCATATTTTACAATTTCATGTCCTCTTTACACTGAAATAAAATTACATTATGTAAATGCCACATTTTCTATACGTATTCATGTGGTGATGGGTATCTTAGGTCATCCCATCTTGCTGCAATGAATACAACCACATTGAACATGGCAGTGCAGTTATATCATTTGGTACATCATTTGGTATATCATTTGGTTCTTTTGCTATATTGATTGCTATAGTTGGATCATCGGACAGTTGTATATTTTTGTTACCAGAACTTTATTAGATTTACATTATTTGGCAGAAGAGCTGACACACATGATCCAGGTCCTAGAGTGCATTATCATGGAACCTCTGGGTCTCATAATTAATCCTACAAGCAGAGGCACTGAGAAGACTATCAAATGCTAAAGAAAGTAGGACCTCAGTTAATATATTTTATAATACTTCCATTATTTTCTTATCTATGTTTAAGATGTTGTAGCAAGTACAACACTTAATCTAGAGTTCCCATAACACTTTTTACATATGTCTGCTTCAATGGTGGAAGCACCCTGCTAAGAGCTGCATAAAAAAATGACATTTCCACTTTTAATATTTTGATGAACTTCCTCACATAGTGCCTGCTTACCTTACCACCACATATACCAGCTTACCTTACACATATGCCAGCTTACTTTACCACCAACACAAGTGTAAACTGTAAGGGTTCCTTTTTTCACACATCATTGTTAACATTTTTGTCTAATAATAGCCATGTGACTAGAATAAGATGAAGTTATAGAATGTTTTTTGCATTTCCCTGTTGGCTAAATATTTTGAACAATTCCTGAGTATGCATTAGCCATTTATCTCTGTATTTGTGAGCACTCTGTTCAGTTCTATAGAATATTTTAATTGCTTGTTTTATTCCTAGATGTCCATAAACTAGTATATTGCAGGCATTATTCTGGCCTATTTTGCTGGAAAAGTTTTCTGCCATTTTGTAGGTTGCCTTTTCACATAATGAGCTTTTTTTGTTTTGTTTATTTGACAATATAGAAACCATTTCTTTTTAGAAGGGATACTTGTATTGACTATATATCCTGTGAGATTGGAATTCCTTCAGAAATGCTTCCCTATACATATATTATTAAACACATTTCCTGATATCATCTAGTAGTTACAGAATTTTGAGTATAACATGGAGAGTTGATACAGTTGAAATTTAGTTTTTCTCCCAAAGTAGAAGAAAAAAGTCTTGTTTCCTTCTACCAGAAGATAGCCAGTGTTCCCATAACAGTATATTAAAGAGAAGAGAATATCTTTTCTCCAATGTAAGTATTTGACTTTTTGTAAAAAATTTAGTCAGTGTAATTGGGTAACTTCTCTCTCTCTCTCTCTCTCTCTCTCTCTCTCTCTCTCTCTCTCTCTCTCTCTCTCTCTCTCTCTCTCTGAAAGTTTTTAGTGGTATTAGTCCTCCACATCACTAAGACTGAAGAATCTTTATTCTTTTCCCATTTCCACTTTAATTTTGGTCAGCACCAATTTAGGCCTTTGTAGACCCTCTGGCCATTGTTCTGTTTTTGCATTCCTCCTATTGTGTGCTAACAGTTTCTTTCTTCTCATAGAAGCCACTCAGTGTGGTGACTCATTTGTAATTCCAACATGTAGGAAACTGAGGCAAGATGACTGCCTCAAGTTCAAGTCAATCCTTGACTAGAGTGAGACCATGTCTTTCAAAAGGAAGTAAGCCAAGAGTGGTAGCTTATTGGTCAAGCTAAGACATCATGCACTAGTTTGAACTGTACAGAGGAGTCGATTACCTTTGTTTGTTCATAATCTTAGTAGGGATGCTTTGAGTTATTTTCATCTCACACAAAATGAGTGGTAATTTTGTCATATAGACTTTATCCAATTGTTTCTATCCTATCAGTTTCCATGGTTTTTGTCATGTAAAGAAATTTGAATTTTCTTAAATGGTTTTGTATATGTGTATGCAGTTATTGCCATGATTGTGTAGTCTCTGTCCCTGACAGCATTTAGTGAATTACATTAATGCACTTACAACTGTCTCTCCGTGCCTAGAATGAAGGCAACTTTAATAAGCTGAAGGGTTGTTATGGTTTATTCTTGAATTCTGTTTGGATGTAATTCTTTTGTTTTCTGAGAATTTAGGCATGTATGTTTATCAAAGAAATTGGAGTTTAACTCTCTTTTCTACTGTGTCTTTGCTAGGATTTGGAATCAGGATAATACTAGCTTCATGGAAAGGGAGTATTTAGAATCCCTCCTTTTTTGAATTCCAGAATGATGTAAGCAGTTTTGTTATTAGTTTTTATTGTTATGTTTGCTAGAATTTTGAAATTATTGTAGTTTATATTGGTTTAGCTCTGATAAGTCCTATATGCCAATATCTTAGTTAAGATGTTACTGCTGTGAACAGACACCATGACTAAGGCAACTCTTACAAGGACAACATTTAATTGGGGCTGACTTATAGGTTCCTAGGTTCAGTCCGTTATCATCAAGGTAGGAGTTTGGCAGCATCCAGGCAGGTGTGGTACAGGAGGAGCTGAGAGTTCTACATCTTCATCTGAAAGACCACTGGGAGAAGACTGGCTTCCAGGCAGCTAGGAGGAGGGTCTCAAAGCCCACCCCCTCAGTGAAGCACTTCCTCCAACAAGGCCACACATACTACAGCAAGACTATACGTCCTAATAGTGCTACTCACTTCCTGGCCCAAGCGTATCCAAACCACCACAGCCAACAAATTTATCTATTTCTTATCATTTTGCTGTTTAATAGAATAAAAACTTTTAAATTCTGCTGTCACAAGTCTCCGAATTTACTTTTGTCTATTGCAATGTCTTAATCTTCTCTAATTTTATTACTTTATGTCTGTTTTCTTTAATTTGAAAGGGTTCACCCATCTTGTTTGTCTTTCAAAGAACCAACTCTATTTCCCTGATTCATTCATTTATTATCTTGTTTCTGCCTGTTATTCCTTATTTCTTCCCATTTAGTGATTGGCACTTTGAGCTCTTGGGTTTTTTAATGCCACTAAAATCAGGAACTAGACAAGGCTGCCCATTCTCTCCCTATCTATTCAATATAGGGGAGGGGAGGAGAGGGGAGGGGAAGAGGGAGGGAAGGAGAAGGGAGATCAGTGAAAGGAGAGGGGAGGGGAGAAGAGGAGAGGGGAAGGAAGGGGAGGGGAGAAGAGAGGAGAGAAGTAGAGGCTGGCTATGAACATGTGGAGAGGGGGAGGGGAATGGAAGAGAAGGGACAATGGGGAAAGAGGTTAAGAGAGCATAAGCAAAAGAGTGAGGAGGGTTCAAGCAGCGCCTTTTGTACTGAGTCAGGCATATCTGGCTGTTGTCAGGTAACTGTGGGTGAAGCCTAGAAAGAAGGATAACACCAAGGGTCCAGGTTAGTTGACTCTTTTGGTCTTCCTGTAAAGTTCCATCCTTCCCTCATTCTTCCTTAAGACTCCCCAAGCTCCATCCACTGTTTGGCTATGGTTGTCTGCATCTAAGTCAGCTGCTGGGTGGAGCCTCTCAAAGGTCACCCATGCTAGACTCCTGTCTGTAAGTATAACAGAGTATAGGGATTATAACAATAGTATCAGGGATTGGTGCTTGCCTATGGAATGAGTCTCAAATTGGGCCGGTTATTTTCTGGTCATTCCCTCAGTCTCTCCTCCATCCCCTGTGTCTGCATTTCTTGTAGACAGGAAAATTTGGGGTTGAAAGTTTTGTAGATAGATTTGTGTCCCTATAGCTCGACTGGGATTCCTGCCTGGCTCCAGGAGGTAGCCTCTTCAGGTTCCATATCCCCAATGTTGTGAATCACAGCTAATGGCACTCCTATTGATTCTTGGGAGCCTCCATTATCCCAACTCTCTGTCATATCCTGGAGATGCCACCCATCTCCCCACCTCACCCCTGTCAGTTAGAGATTTCCATTCATTCGATAGCTATATGGCCCTTTCTCCTGTCCTTTCGCCACACCTGATCCTGAAACAACCCTACATTTCCCTCCCCATCCTCCCTCCCACTTTCCTCCCTCCATCTGCCTCTTATGATTATTTTATACCCCCTTCTAAGTGAGATTCAAGCATACTCACTTGAGCCTTCCTTCTTCTTTAACTTCTTTGGGTCTGTGGAGTATGGCATAGGAATCCATATCTGTCGCTAATATACACTTATAAGTGAGTACATACCATAAATGTCCCTTGGAGATTGGGTTACCTCACTCAGGATGATATTCTCAACTTCCATCCATTTGCCTGAAAAATTCATGATGTCTATGTTATTAATAGCTGAATAGCATTCCACTGTGTAGATAAATGTACCACATTTTCTTTACCCAATCTTCAGTTGAGGGACACCTAGATTGTTTCCTGTTTCTGGCTATTATGAATAAGGCTGTTGTGAATATAGTTGAGCATGTGTCCTTGTGGGATGTTTTGGAGCATCTTTTGGTTACATGCCCAAGAGTGGTATAGCTGAGTCTTAACGTAGAGCTATTCCCGGTTTTCTGAGAAACCACCAAATTGACTTCCAAACTGGTTGTAAAGTTTGCATCCCATCCAGCAATGGATGATTGTTCCCCTTGCTCCACATCCTCACCAGCATGTGCTATCTCTTGGGTTTTTGATCTTAGCCACTCTGATGGGTATAAGATGGAACCTTATCTTGTTGTTTTGATTTGCAATTCCTTGATGACTAAGGACTTTTAGGATTTTTAATGTTCTCACTTAGAGCTATAAATTACCCTGTTAGTTCTGCCTTCATTGTAATTCATAGATTACCATGTTATATGCTAATTTTCTTTCAGGCAAATAATTCATAGATTTGTTCAATGATTTGTTCATCAAATAGTAGTTCGTTATTTTATCTCTATAAGTTTTTATGTTTCCTATAATGGCTGTTGCTATCTATTTCAGTCTTTTTTATGGTGATCAGATAGATTACATGGAATTGTTTCAGTTTTTACTGTGTGTGTTGATATTTGCTTGTGTCCTCATATATGATCTTTAGTGTAATTTCCATGAGCTACTGAGTAATGTGTATATTTGTTTGGTTGTTTTGTATTTGCCTATTAGATCCATTTGATCTGGTGCTATTTAATTATAGTTGTTGTTCTGTTGTGTGTGTGAGTGTGTGTGTGTGAGTGTGTGTGTGTAGTTCTATAAGACTGTGATATTAAATTTATTATTGTTGCATTAGAGTGACTATAGTAGTATTTCTTTTATGAATTTGAGTGAGCTCTTGCTTGCATCTGTATGTGGGAGATGTAGAGTGAATCTGGGGGAAGAAGAAGTGGGATGGAGGGCAAAGTGCCATGGACTCCTGCAACTGCTCAAGAAATCTTGATCTAGCCATACACTGCAAGTGATCAAAGATAAACCAGTGAGACAAAAAAAGAAGGACCCTCCCCTACAGAGTCACACAGTCAAGTGACTTCAGCAGGACAGCATGTGTAAAGCCCCCTTTAACCCTTTTTACATAACTACACCCTTATTGGCAAAAAAGTTGTGTATAAGTTATTATACTAAACAATGAAAGTTAGACTTGCACCCTGATATTGGTCTCTAGAGTCTGAAATCCTGGGCATCTTTGTGGACTCATCTCCATTTTACCCTCTTTTCCTAGTTCTAGTTCTGACATATTACATAGTTATATTTTCTTTTTGATGAATTATTCCTTGAACAGAATGAAGTGACCTTCTTTATCTCCTTTGATAATATTTTGCTTTTTTGTCAAATGTTGTAATGTTGGCCCTTACTTGCTTTGTATTTTGATTTACATTGAAGATCTTTTTGAATTTTTTCCCACCCTAAGACAACCTGTATCCTTCATGACCCATTGTATTTTTAGGAGGTAGTAAAACAAGGATCCTATTTTCTAATCCAGTCTGTTAGTCTGCTGGTTTTCCTAGGCAATAATCAGATAATCAGATTACTTACTCACAGTATGTGGGGCTGACTTGGGGCATTCTGTTACTGGTCTTGTCCTCTTTGCTTTCTGATGGCCTTATCATATTTCCCTCCTGGAGCCTGTTGGGTGTACTTAACTTTTTTTTTCAATGTGAATTTTTTCTTGTAGTAGTTTCTGTCAGGTTTACTTCTTGGTCATCAATTCTTTTAGTGTTATTTTCTAAAGGAAAACTTCCCTTTTTCCTCTCATTGTGATGACACTGTTTTCAGGTTACATTAGGATGAGTTGTCAGTTATAATTTATTTAACAATTTAAAATACTTCCCAATTCCATCAGGCTTTCAAAGTTTCCCTTGAGAAATCAGCAAATGATGAAACTGACCTTTTTTCATGGAGTTTCCCATACCCTTTTTTATTCTGCATATTAGTGTTTTAACTGTGCTATAATTGTTGTGGGGTGTTGTGTTTTTTTGTTTTTGTTTTCTTGCCTGACTCCTCAGTGTTCTATGAGTTTCTTGTATCTTGATGGGACTCTCTTCCTAGATTTGGAAACTGTCTTTTCTAATATTATTCAAATCAATTCCTATTTCTTTGGAGTAAAATTTTTTCATCTTATGACTGTAATATGCATTTTGATGTTTTTTGTGGAATGCCAAACAAGATATTACATGTTCTTCTCACATTCACCTTTTAATTGCTTACTTGCCTCAACTGAATGATTCAATTCCTCTATCTTGTATTTGAGTTCCAAAATTCTTTCCATCATGAGATCTATACAATTTGAGTCCAGAACTTCTTTTCCCCATAATCTTTTGATTTTGTTTTTCCTTCATTATGCTTCTCTCTTTATTGATCTCTGTTTTCATATCTTAGTTGAATTCTTTTATCATCCAGTGGTTGTGTTCTCTTAGAAAACATTCCTATTCTCTAACTTATCTGAACATATTTATAATCATTCTTTAAATTTGTGTATTTGAACTTTCATCTATATCATTTTGTTGAAGACAATTACTATAGGATTGATAATTTTTGGATGAGACAAGTTTGATTTGGTATTTATGTTCCTGGTGTTGTGGGGTTGAGATCTGTCTATCTTGGGTTATATTGTTGACTCCTATTTTTATTGTTGTTTTTTTAATTCAGTCACCCCATTTAGTGAGGGTACTTAAAAGGGTTCAGCAAAGACTTTGTTGTAGTAGGATTGAAGTGATATTTACTCTTAGACTCTTCTCCAGGACAACAGGGTCTTTTCTCAGATTTTCATTAAAAGTTGAATACTGGATGCTACTACAGTCTGGGTCTAAAAGTAGTTCCAATGTGAAAATGAAGTATTAGCCGTAAAATAATCATTACTTAAGTAACAATTTTTTAGGAGAGTATAGAGGCACCCAACAGTACTGTGTGTATTAATGGTTTAGTTTTGGGGAAAAAATAAAAAGAATAAAGAAATTGGTATGATTAGTGATCAGTATTACTTAATACATATAAAGGAAAGGAAAGGTATATACATAGAAGGAGGAATTGTAAGAGTGAAGAAAATGGCTGAGTGAAAGACATGAGAATTCAAGTTAAACTGAAAATAATCTGTAAGGATCCAGTCAATGATATAGGACAGTGGCATCTCTCAGAGGATTTGAAAAAAAGCCAAGATATTTTTGGTTGTGAGCCTAGCCTTTAATGGCTGAGCCATCTCTGCAGCTCAACTGTACTATAGATCAATAGTAATTAAAAATGCATGGTACAGCCAGGCAGTGGTGGCGCATGCCTTTAATCCTAGCACTTGGGAGGCAGAGGCAAGCAGATTTCTGAGCTTAAGGCCAGCCTTATCTACAGAGTGAGTTCCAGTATAGCCAGGGCTATGCAGAGAAATCCTGTCTCAAAAAAACAAAAACAAAAACAAAAGAAAAAGAAAAAAAGGAAAACAAAAACAAAAACAAAAAAACTGCATGGTATGGGTAAAGAGACAGACAGGTTGATCAATAGAATAGAATCAAAGACCTGAAGTAAACCCACACACCTATGGACACTTGATTGTTGACAAAGAATCCAAAACCATATAGTGGAAGAAAGAAAGCATCTTCAACATATGGTACTGGTCTAAGTGGCAGTCTTCAGGTAGAAGAATACAAATTGATACATATTTACCACCCTATACAAATCTCAAGTCTAAGTGGATCAAGAACCTCAACATAAAACTAGGTCCACTGAGTCTGACAGAAGAGAAAGTTGGAAATAGCCTTGAGTGCATTGTCACAGGAGAAAATTTACTGAACAAAACACCAATGGCTTAACGTGTAAGATCAACAATTGATAAACACGATCTCTTGAAACTTCAAAGATTCTGGAAGGCAAAGGACACTGTCAATAAGACAAAACAGCAGCCTACAGATGAGAAAAAGATATTCACTAACCCTACATCTGATAGAGGGCTAATATCCAAAATATATAAGGAACTTAAGAAGTTAGACTCCAAAGTAAATAAATAAATAAAATAACCCAATTAAAAATGGGGTACAGAGCTAAACAGATAATTCTCAACAGAGGAATCTCAAATGTTCGAGAAACTCTTTAAAAATATTCAAAGTCCTTAATCATCAGGAAATGCAAGTCAAGACAACTCTTAGATTCCATCATACACCTAGCAGAATGGCTAAGATCAAAAACTCAAGAGATAGCACATACTGACAAGGATGTGGAGCAAGGGGAACACTTCTTCATTGCTGGTAGGAGTGCAAACTTGTACTACCACTGTGGCAATCAATTGGGCTGTTTCTCAGAAAACTGGGAATAGTCGTTATCTCAAGACCCAGTTTTATCACTCCTAATCATATACCCAAAAGTTGCTGGAACATCTCACAAAGACACTTGCTCAACTATGTTCACAGGAGCTTTATTCATAATAGCCAGAAACTGGAAACAATCTAGATGTCCCTCGACTGGAGAATGGATTTAAAAAAAAAAAAAGTGGTGGTACATCTACATAATGGAATACTATTCAGCTACTAAAAACAAAGACATCATGAATTTTGCAGGCAAATAAATAGAACTTGAGAATATCATCCTGAGTGAGGTAACGAGTCCAAAAGGACATGCATGGTATATACTTACTTATAGCCACAACATACTGGTACCATGCTACATTTCACAGCCTCAAAGAAGCTAACAAGAAGGAAGGCCCAAATGTGGAATCTTGAAACACACTTAAAAGAGGGAATAAAATAGTCACAAGAGGCAGATGGAGGAAGGAAACTGAGAAGTTGGGAGGGGAATGGGGGTTCAGGATCAGGTGTGAGGAAGGACAGGAGAGATGGCTAGATGGCTATGAAAATTAATGGAAGTCTGCAACTGATGGGGGTGTGGAAGTGGGGCATCTCCAGGACAAGACATGGCAGAGGACAAAGGAGGCACCCAAGAATCAATGGGGTGCCCTTAGCTGTGACTCACAACACTGGAGATATGGAACCTGAAGAAGTGACCTGTATTCAGGCAGGAACCCCAGTGATAGAGACACCAACTCACCTGCAAAACTTTCAACCCTAAATTTACTCTGCCTACAAGGGATGCATCAGAGACTGAGGTAATGGCCAACCAAGAACCAGCACCACTTGAGACCCATTCCATGCACAGGACAGGCATCACATGTATGACTTTTGTGCCTTAGTTAGATGACAGGATAATGACACCTTCCTTCTTTGCATCCTTTACTGATTAACAGACAAATATGAGACATCTGAAGAAGCAGGATAGGAGTTGAGTTACAGGGCCTGGGAACACGAATTCAGTTTTGTTCCAGCCAGCAAAGTGGATTTTGTTCCTGAGATGGTTGAACTCAGAAAACTATCTCCTATAACCAGGTTTGATGTTTTGGACAGCATATTGAGGAGCCATGATTCCTTCTCCTCATACCTAAACTTGAACCTCTTATTTTGATTTTTACTGATTGCATCATTTATCTAACTGATGATAGTAAACAAAGTTTTTCAAAGTTCTGAGTCACATGAACTTAGTAGCAATCACAGTAATTAGGTTAACTTCACATTTTTTATATATCATATGCTATCTGACAAGGATTTTCAAAATATCTACTCAAAATGAATATTTACCAAAATATTTTCTTTATTGCTCATTTTTAATTTCTTTAATGCATATTTCCCTATTTATAGTGCCTATCCTTATGTCAGCAACTGTAGTTTTTTTCTAAATACAGTAACTTTCAACCAAGTTACATTTGTGTCATACAATTCTTGGAATTATAACATTCTGTTATGGTCTTTAAAATGTGGGTTGATTCCTGCCTTCCTTCCTTCCTTCCTTCCTTCCTTCCTTCCTTCCTTCCTTCCCTCCTTCCCCTCCTTCCCTCCTTCCCTCCTTCCCCTCCTTCCCTCCCTCCCTTCCTTCCTTCCTTCCTTCCTTCCCTCCTCCCTTCCTTCCTTCCTTCCTTCCTCC
>NW_022196910.1:4915745-4934051 GCF_008632895.1 Mastomys coucha | reverse complement strand
CCTCCCCTCCTTCCCTCCCTCCCTTCCCTCCTTCCTTCCTTCCTTCCCTCCTCCCTCCCTTCCTTCCTTCCTTCCTTTCTTCTTTCCATCTTTCCTTCTTTCCTTCCTTCCATTCCTGTTTGCTTTCTTTTAAACTAATTTTAGAACTTTGTATGCTCTCTTTTCATTTAGTTAGTTTGGTATCTAAAAACCACCCGTTTTATGTTCTTTTCAACAACTAGCTCTTGCTTGTGTTTTTGTTAATATCTTCTGTGATTATTTTCTTGTTTGATTTAAAATTATCTTTGGCTTTGTGATTTCAAAGCTTAGACTATTGAGATCATGTTCTGTTTGGATTTTAGTTTTACTTTAAAAGATTGAATAAAATTACTCAGGTATGATGACACATGCATGTAACCCCAACACTTGGGATTGGAGACAGGAGAATCTCAACAAATTTGAGGCCAACTCTGTCGCTAGCAAATTCCAGGCCAGCTAGAACAAAAGTAAGAAACAAACAAAAATTTCAAAATAAATTTAGTAAAATTAACAGGGCACATTTATTGCACACATTAAAGAATTTCACCGAGACAGTGTGCTTTCATCATCCACCTTCCCTCTACTATTTTATTCACTCATCTTGTCTTACTTCCCCCAAACGTCCCCATGTCCTGTAGTAGTCTCACTAATACTGCCATGGTTTTGTGTTGCTGCTGCTATTGTTTCTGTATTGTACTTTCCATAGATGATAGTTTTCCTTGTCTGGATTATTTCACTTAGAGGCATCATATTATCATCCATTTTCCTGAAAATGACATGAGTTTGCTCTTCCTTATGGATGAATAACAGTCAATTGTATATACATATGTATGCATGTATTATGCATGTGTGTCTATTTCTGTCTATACACATATAGTATAGTACATATGAAGTGGAAATTTCTAGTTTCTTTGGAAAGTCAGTTATATCAAATGATGGTTTGCTAAAGCAGAAATGTGAAAGGATTCATAATGAAGGAATATAAATATGACCCCACAGACAGTGGGAGAGGAGCATTCAGTTTACTCTGCCTGATATTCTTTGCTAACTACATCCATGTATTAGTTCACCTTACATAGCATTATTGAGCTTACTAGTGATTAAGCCTGAGACAAACTCACCAAAAAACTTCTTGTAGAGTTCCTGCCACTTCCTGCCACTTCCTGCCACTTCTTGCCACTTCTGCAGCCTCCCCTCAGGCTGGCTGGTGAGCCTTGCAGTTTCTTCAGGATTGAATTACAGCTGCTGGTTCATGTGTGGTATCTGCCTGATGAGAGGACTGGACTGAAGCTGCTGGTTCATGTATGGTGTCTGCCTGCCAGCTGTCAGCCAGGTATGGTGTTAAGCTCCCATGGACAAAATCACCAACCAAAGAGTACCCATGGCTCCAGCTGGATATAAGGCAGAGAACTGCCTTATCTGGCATCACTGGGAGGGGAGCCTCTTGGTCCTGTGGAGGCTTGATGACC
The DNA here is from genome assembly GCF_008632895.1 of Mastomys coucha. Lineage (NCBI taxonomy): Eukaryota > Metazoa > Chordata > Mammalia > Rodentia > Muridae > Mastomys > Mastomys coucha. The sequence continues at coordinate 4,932,564 of NW_022196910.1, read as the reverse complement.
CAGAATAGGAGAATGCTAGACTACTGAGGCAGAAGTGGATGGGTGTGTAGGGGAGTACCCTCGTAGAAGCAGGGGGACAAAGGAGGGGATGGGGGCTTGTGGAGGGGAAACTGGGAAGGGGATAACATTTCAAATGTAAATAAATAAAATAACCAATAAAAAATAAAAATGCAGTAAAATAAGCTGAAAGAATTATGCCCACATACATACACTACATTCTCTTTATTTGTTTGTGTCTTAACAAGATCTAGGCTGATTCCAGAGCTTAGCTATTTTTGAGCAGTACTATAATAAACATTAATGTTCATTCCTTTTTAAGATTTATTTATTATGTATACAGTATGTATGCATATATGCCTATAGGCCACAAGAAAGTAACCAGATCTTATTATAGATAGTCATGAGCCACTTTGTGGTTGCTAGGAATTGAACTCAGGACCACTGGAAGAGCAGACTCTTAACTTCTGAGCCATCTCTCCAGTCCATGTTCATTTATTTCTTATGTATAGTAAAATTCTTTCCTTTCCCTTTTTTATTAAAGTGTGTTGGTTTTAGTTTATTGTGACCTTTAATTTTGAGGTTTGGCTTATTTGTTTGTTTGTTTTTCAAGACAGTGTTTCTCTGTGTATCCATGGCTGTCCTGGAATGAACTAACACACATTCTCTCTCTCTCTCTCTCTCTCTCTCTCTCTCTCTCTCTCTCTCTCTTTCTCTTTCTCTCTCTTAACTACTTGTCTCCAAAGTTCTGGAATTAAAGGCATGTACTACCATGTCCAACAATTTTGTTTTTTATTTCATTTTTTTTTTTAGAAATCTCCATACTTTATTTTCATATCTGTATTAATTTACATTCTCTTTTCAAAGTTATAATGACTCTTTTTCCTATATCTGGTTTCAGATATACTTCTTTTTAAATTTTAAATTATTTTATTATACCTGCATGAATATTTTACCTACATGTATGTATGTGCACCATGTAAGAACCTGGTACCTGTGAAATTAAAAAGGTGATAAAGCTCTTGGAGTTAAGATGTTCTCAAATCATTGTGTGGATGATTGAAAGCAATCCCAGGTCTTCTGTAAGAGTAACAAATGCTCTAAACTGCTAAGTCATCTCTTCAGCCACGCAAATGTACTTATTTTTTTGTTTGTTTTTCTTAAAGATTTTTATGAGTACACTGTAGCTGTTCCCAGACACACCAGAAGAGGGCGTCGGATCCCTTTACAGATGGTTGTGAGCCACCATGTGGTTGCTGGGATTTGAACTCAGGACTTTTGGAAGAGCAGACAGTGCTCTTAACCGCTGAGCCATCTCTCTAGCCCGCAAATGTACTTATTAATGCATATATTCAAATGGACTCCATATGCTTATCCTCTGTGTCAAGAAGCTTAGCACAGCATCTTAAAGAGCCCAGACTTATCTTCTTGTCCCAAATTCTCTCTCCATATAGGATATCATGTGTCCATTTGGGACAGAAAATGTGTATGCATCTCAACCACTTTGTATGTATGTCTGAGCTTTACATTGATTCCTCTGCACTCAGTTGAGGCCAACACAAAACCTTTTCCAATCTTGTGTTTCACCACAATGCTATGGCTGTGCACTCCAGCTCTTTCCCTGTTATCTAACTCAAGTATTATAATCCCACTGTCTAGAAGGAGACACTTTATTAGTGTGACGTTCATGCTCTCAACTCCATCATGTTCAACAATGAGAGAGAGAGAGAGAGAGAGAGAGAGAGAGAGACTTGAGGAATACCTTCTTTCATCAAACTTCCCCAGAGTTCCTGTTGGGCCTAGTTTTGTTGTAGCAAATATAGTAATTATCAAAAAAAAAAAATTGTGCATCTGGTTGATTGCTATTAAATTTGTTAAAACAATAACTATTTGCCAGTTTGGGGATTCATGTAAAGTATGTTAAAGTTTTCACTATCTTGTTTATAAGTAAACTGTTTGGGACTCTTGTGATTTAAAAAAAAAAAAATCTTGGATTCAACACCTTTGTGTCTTTTACCTTATCAAGGTTTGTGTGGAACAAGGCACCTGGAGTGCCTGGCTGACAATGACCCTAACCTGAGAACCTACCTAGGAGTTTAAAAAGAAATGCTCACTTAGCACTTAGTCACTGGAAAGTACTGAAAAGTAGAGAAACTGTATGCAATTGTCATGAATCACCAGATGTAAAATTTATATGTGTGAATGATGTACTAAGTGCATGTGAGAAGTACTTGTTAGTGTGGGTATATGTGTGAATGATGTACTAAGTGCATGTGAGAAGTACTTCTTAGTGTGGGTATATGCATGTGTTCTGGTGAGGTCATGTATGTACCTGAAGCCCAGAGCTACTTACAGGGTGTTTTCCTCAGTCGCACTCCACCTTTGTATTTCACACATATTCACTTGATGAACCTGAACATCATCCGTTGTTGATACTTGCTGGCCAATAATCATCACGGATCACTCCATGCATCAGCCCTCACTCTATACTCTTAGCTCTAGAATTAGAAGGGGTCATGAGCTCACCCTGGGCAGAGAACCAAGTTATAGATCTAGATATGTAAATTTAAGAGTTTGGGATGAGACAAGGTTTTCTCACATTTCTTGCCAAGGAAATTTCCAACAAGGAAATACAATTATTTAATAAACAGAGGACATAGCTACATGAGGGTAATATTCCAGAAGTATTATTTAAAAAGCTTGCATTAGTTGCGGATGAGGATACCATCTCCAACTGTGGTTCATATCCTACGATGAGACAGAGACACCTAAGGATTTAATTCCAGCAGATCACATACCTTGTATTGTTTATTCTACCATAACAGCTCTCAACATCTTAATATTCAGACGTGGGACAATGTATTGAAGTTCTAACCGAAATAAACCATAACATTCACAAACATTATTTACAGGCGTTTGGTGAAATGCATCTCTAATCTTGACCACCGCAGAAGTTCTTCATGTTGAAGATATATTCTGAATTCAGCATTCCCTGCGCGTTATAAAACCCAAACACTGTGCAGTAAGCCGCGTGATGACCACCTATATTACAAGCCCAAAGAAGCACTGGTGAGATGGGTTGGTTGGTAAAATGCCTGATTATCCTTCATGAATATCTGCGTTTGGATCCCCAGAACCTATGAAAAAAAACCGGCCAAGCCTCTATCTCTAAAGCTGGAGGTAGGGATGTCTGTCATTTTTGTCCTAATGTCACTAAGTCCTGAATGTTCAGAAAAAAGAAATGTGGGTAAGTGGAAAAGGCATGAGGAACTCACATGAAGAACTAAATGCGTGCTTTAAAAATCCCGAAGTATATTCACTTTAAGTAGAATGATACCCAGTATACTCCGGGTTTACTCCAAGGGTTTGGGGGAGCCAGAGTTAGGGAAGTTCTGTAGTCAGTTTACCTGTGAGTTCCATTTGAACATGAAAGAAGAAGAATGAGGTGCTGAAAAGAGTTAAGGAGGCGAGTCGGTTCCGTTCGCCAATCAGGGACGCTGTTACTTTCCTGCATAAACTGTCCAATGAGGAGCATGGATAGTCAGAGGGTGCCGCCATTGCCGCCCTGTTTGAGTCCTATGTGGCTGCAGGAAGGCAGGTAGTGGCTTGGCCTGGGTCGCTGTCCCTTCTGCTGACTGTAGGCCCTATAGGAAGAACACTGCTCGCGTCTGAATCAGGAAATGGTGAGTGTGCCCTGGGTTCCTGGAGTCGTGTGTGGCATGTTGGCGACGCTGCGGAGGCTTTGTCCCTAGGTGGTGCCTCCGCCCTGACGTTCGCCTGATTCTGTGCTGGAGTCTGTCACCAGCGCCCTCTCACCCACGTGGTTTTAATTCCTTGCAAAGCAGGCAGCGGGGAGCCTGTGGTCCAGTCGTGTGGGTCGGCCCGGCTCTGCCGGACGTCGCGTCGCTGGCGAGTTGGTGTGATGCTCTGTAGCGTGTAGACTGTTTTGAGGGGGCTTTGATAAGCGCTGTTACCTTTCTCTTTCTCTTTTCTTTTCTTTTCTTTCTTTCTTTCTTTTTTTTTAAGCAGTGGGCATCGAACCTCAGGCTTTGCTCATTCTAGACTAACCTTTTACCAATAAATTGTAAACCTATTCCGCATCCTAGTTTTTGCTGTTAGCGTTAACGCGGGAGGATTTGTTTACTCCCACTGGGCTGAGAGTGGGAGAAAATGCTCAAGCTTGCAAGGAAGAGGATTTTCAGTTTGCTTCAAAATTGTTTGGGTTCATCAACCAATTTGGCAATTTTTCTTTTCTTCTAGCGTTGCTGGCTGTGAAAAAAACATGAGATGAGGTCAATCATTTAGTTGTAAAAACAAACAAAAACGTGGGCTTGAACAGAAGGGATGAGAGGATTTATATCTGTTTCCATCCCATTGTTATGATTATTCGTAAGTTGTTTATATCCTCTTGATTTAATTTTAGCTTGTATGTGACTCTAAATTAAACCATTTCTTACATATATTTCTTTTCCTTTGAGTGTCTTGTAACCTCCCCTAAATTATGACTTTATTAATTTGTCTGTTCCCTCTTTTTTTGTTAGCTTGACTAGAGTTTTGCTTATCTTACTGTTTTTTTTAAAAAAGAACCATTTCTGAGATTGATATTGACAGTGTGTATTCTTTGAATCAATTTCATTAATTTTTCAACTTATTTTTTGTTTCTTGCTGTCTTTGCTCTTCCATCTGGCTTGTTGTTTTCCTAAGACCTTGTGTTTGAGTCATTAAGTTGAGCTGTTTATTTGGCATGTCTCTGAGTTCTCAATGTGTGTGTAGGAAGCTGGGGTAGCTTTTTTGGTTCTAAATTAAAGATGAACTTGGAGGGTAACCAGGGGGAAATTTAATCGAGTTTGAGGTTGAGAGGGGGAAGGCAGAAAACAGGGCAGGCAAGCTTTAAATATTGGTATTTGTGGTTAGGAGAGAAACAAAACAAAACAAAAGGATGCTTTTTAAGTTCAGCATGGAGATCAGAGAAACAGTGAGGAAGCCCAGGGTGTTAAGGAAAGCATATTTTCTAAGTGTTGAGACTTGGATCTGAGTTCAGAGGGGAACTGATTTACAGGGTCTTGTTTCATACACTGAGGGATTACACCAGAGACAACGGGTTAGAAGTAGAATAAAGACAGCTTACTGAGAAAGGAAAGGCACTCCCGAGAGTAACAGTTGAACTGAGGAAGGAACCCCCAAAGCCTGAGAAGATGTGGTCCATGACATGTGAGACATTCGCAAAACATCTAGTTTGTATACCAGGAGCTTTTCTTGAGCGTGTTCTTTTCCTTAGTAAAAGACATTTTAAGAAAGGGCTTAAGATCTTCCTTTGCAGACTGGCTTCTTTCTTATGTTAATCTTCAGATTGCTTCTTTTACTCCTATTTTACATTCGTATGTAAACATTTGTAGCTATGAGAGTTGTGAGCTTATTACCTCTTGCTACTGTCTTGTTTTCCCACTTGTATTGAAAATAGACTTTCCACCCTCACTATATATCATGATTGCGGTTTCTTCTCCCTGTACCCCTCACAGTTCCTCCTCACCTTACCTCCTATCTGGATCCACTCCCTTTCTGATTCTCATTAGAAAAACAAAAACAAAAAACAGGTTTCTAAGGGATAATAATAAAATATGATAAGATAAAACAAAAATTAACACACCTAAATTGGACAAAGCAAAGAGAAAGAAAAGAGCCTAAGAGAAGGCCTAGGAATCTGAGACCCACTCCCATGCACACTCGGGAATCCCAGTTAAAAACTGGAAACCATGTATATGCAGACCTGTGCAGGCCCTGTGCATGCTGCCCCAGTCTCTGTGAGTTCATACTCAAGTTGATTTTAGATGGCCTTGTTTTCTTCATATTTTCTACCCCCCCCCCCCGGGTCTTACACTCTTTCTGCTTCCTCTTCCAAAGGGTTCCCTAAACTCTGGGGGGAGGATTCTATAGAGACATCTCATTTTAGGGCTGAGTGTCCAAGGCCTCTCCTTCTCTGTCTAATGTCTGGCTGTGGGTCTCTGTGTTTGTTCCCATATGCTCCAGAATGAAGCCACTCTGATGATGGCTGAGCAAGGCACTGATCATATGTTTCTCTCTAGATCTGTGATACTTCACTCATGATGATTTTTTTTTTAGTTCCATCCATTTACCTGTGAATTTCATTTTTTTCTTAGTGGTTGAGTAATACTCTGTTGTGTCAATGTACAACTTTTTGTTTGTTTTTATTCATTCTTCTGTTGAGGTACATCTAAGTTGTTCCCAGTTTTTGGTTATCAGTAGAGCAGTAATGAGTACAGTTTAGCAAGTGTCCTTATGTAGGACAGAGGGTTCCTTGAGTCTATGCCAAGGGAAGAGCCACCACACTGCTTTCCATCGTGGCAGTGCATGTTTGCACTCCCGTCAGCAATGGATGGTTAAGTCTTCCTTTTACTGCACATTTCGCTAGCATGATCTGTCACTTGTTTTATTGATCTTAGTCATTCTGAGAGGTAGAAGATGGAATATCAAAGTAGTTTGATTTATATTTCCATAGTAGCTAAGGATGTTGAATATTTCTTTGTGTTGTAGCCATTCAAGTTTCCTCTGGAGTATTCTCTGGATGTGTAACCCATTTTTCATTTGTGTGATTTATTTTCTTGTTATCTATTGGGTTTTTTTGTTGTTTTTTAGTTCCTTTATATATTTTGGTTATTAGTTCTCTTTTGGATGTGGAATTGGTAAAAATTTCCCACATACCATAGGGTAGGATACTATTTTACTAAATGATGGTGTCATTTGCTGTACAAAGCTTCTCAGTATCATAAGGTTCCATTTATTAATTGTCGCTCTTATTGCTTGTGTTAATGGTGTTCTGTTCAGAAACTTTTTCTTATGCCAATGAGTTCAAGGTTATTTCCCATGTTTTCTTCGATCAGGTTCAGTGTATCTGGCTTTATGCTGATGTCTTTGATGCATTTGGAGTTGAGTTTTGTGCAGGGTAATGAATTTGCGTGTATTGCAATTCTTTTATATGCCGCTATCTTGCTTGCCAGCACTATTTGTTGAAGGTGCTTTCTTTTTCTATTCTATATTTCTGGTTTCACTATTAAAAAATCAGTTGTCCATAGGTGTGGTGGTTTGAATAAGTAGAGCCCCATAGACTCATGTGTTTGAATGCTTGGTTCTTAGATTGTGGCACTAGTAGGAGGGGTAGCCTTGGAGTAGGTTTGGCCTTGCTGGAGGAAATGTGTCACTGTTGAGGCAGGCTATGAAGCCTCCCGTGTTGAAGCTATACTCAGTGTGGCACACAGTTTCCTTCTGCTGCCTGGGGATCGAGATGTAGAACTCTCAGCTCCTGTAGGCCTGCATGTTGCCATTCTTCCTGTTATGATAATAATAGACTAAACCTCTGAAACGTAAGCCAGCCCCAATTAAAAATTTCCTTGATAAGAGTTGTGGTCATGCTGTCACTTCACAGCCATGAAACCCAAACTAAGATAATAGGTGTGTGTGTTTCTGTCTGGGTCTTCAGTGTGATTCCATTGATCATTGTGTCTTGTCCAATATCACGCTGGTTTTGTTATTACAGCTCTGTAGTACAACTTGAAATCGGGGATGGTGATACCTCCTTGCAGTTCCTTTATTAGTTGGGATTCTTGTAACTATCCTAGGTTTTTTATGTTTCTATATGAAGCTGAAAATTGTTCTTTGAATATCTGTAAATTATTGTGTGGAATTTTGAATGGGGATTGCATTGAATCTGTAAATTAATTTTGATAAGATGATCATTTTTCCTTTATTAACCCTAGTGATCCATGAGTATGAGAGATCTTCCCAAATTCTGATGTCTTCTTTAGTTAAAGTTTTTGTTATACAGGTAATTCATGTGTTTGGTTAGAGTTGTCTCCAAGACATTTTATATTATTTGAAGCTATTGTGAAGGGTGTTTTCCTGACTTCTTTCTCAGACTGCTTGGTTTTATGTGCGCGCTTGCTTGCTTGCTTGCGTGCGTGCGTGCGTGCGTGCGTGCGTGCGTGCGTGCGTGCGTGTGTGTGTGTGTGTGTGTGTGTGTGTGTGTGTGTGTTTGTATATGAGGGCTACTGATTTTTGTGATTTAATTTTGTATCCAGCTACTTTGCCGAAGGTGCTTATCAACTGTAGGAGTACCCTGGCGGAAATTTTAGGATTATTTTATGTACTATTATATTGTCTGCAAATTAATATGTTCCCTTGATCTCCTTAAGTTGTCTTATTGCTCTAGCTAAAACTTAAAAGTACATATATAGATATGGAGATAGTATACAACCCTGTCTTGTTCCTGTTTTAGTGGAATTGCTTTGAACTTCTTTCCATTTAATTTGACGTTGACTATCAGCATGCTATAAACTGCTTCTGTTATGTTGAGATATGTCATTTGTATTCCTAATCTCTCCAGGATTTTTAATATGAAGGGACATTGGATTTTATCAAAGACTTTTTCTGCAGCTAATGAGATGATGGTGTGTGTGAGTGTGTGTGAGTGTGTGTGTGTGTGTGTGTGTGTTTTCTTTTAGTTTTTTATATGGTGGTTTACATGTATTGATTTACGTGTGTTGAACCACCCCTACATCTCTGGAATGGAGTCTACTTGATCATAGTGGATGATCTTTGTAATGTGTTCTTCAATTCAGTTTGCAACTATTTTGTTGAGAAATTTTGCATATATGTTTGATTGACCAGTAATTTTCTTTATTGAGTCTTTATAAAGTTTAGATATCATGGTAACTGTTGCCTGGTAAAAAGAATTAGGCAGTGTTCCCTCTGTTGCTATTTTGTGGAGTAATTGGAGGATGATTGGCATCAATTCTGCTTTTAAAGCCTGGTAGAATTCTTTACGAAGCCACAAAAGTCTGGGGTTTGTTGTTGTTGCTGGTATTGTTGTGGTTGTTGTTGTTTTTGTTTGTTTGTTTGTCCTTATGATTTCTGGATTTCCTCAGTGTCTGTTATGCCCTTGTTTTCATATCTAATTTTGTTAATTTGGATCTTCTCTCTGCTTTTTACTTAATTTGGGTGTTTTTCAACCTTACTGATTTTCTCAAAGAACCATCTCTGATTCATTGATTCTTTGTTCTTTTGTTTTCTTGTTTGTTTGATTTGGTATGCTGATAAGTTATTAGTATGAGATCTGTTCAAGTTTTTTTTTTTATTAATGGATTTTCATTTTAATTTTTTTAGATATTTTCTTTATTTACATGTAAATTTCTCCTTTCCCAGTTTCCCCTCCAAAAAACAAACAAACAAAAACAACAAGAACAAACCCCTGTTGCTTCCCCCCTCCCCATGCCTGCCACCCCACCTGGAAGCATGTGTATAGTAGAGGATTGCAAATTCGACCATCAAGTTTTTAATGTAGGCACTTAATACTATGAACTTGCCTCTTAAACCTCTAATACGTCCATAAGTTTGAGTGTGTTGTGTATTCATTTTCATTCAGTTCTAGAAAGTCTTTAATTTCTGTTTTGACCCATTTTTCAATCAGTAGAGAGTTGTTCAGTTTCCATGAGTTTGTAACCTTTCAGTTGTTTCTATTGTTGATACCCAGCATTAATCCAAGGTGGTCAGATAGGATATGGGGAGTTATTCCAAATTTCTTGTACCTGTTGAAACTTGTGTGTCCAAGTATGTGTTCAGTTTGGGAAACTGTTCCATGAGGTGCTGAGAAGGTATATTTTTTTGTATTTGGGTGTAATTTTTCTATATCTGTTAAGTCCATTTAGTTTATAACTTCAGTTAGCTCCCATGTTTCTCTATTTAGTTTTTGCCTCTATCATCTGTCTGTTGTCAAGAGTGAAGTATTGAAGTCTCCCACTATCAATGTGAGGTTGAACATGTGATTTAAGTTGTAGATGTGGTTCTTTTACAAACCCGGGTCCCTTGTGGTTTGGACATAGATGTTAAGAATTGGCATATCCTCTCGGTGGACTTTTTTTCCTTCTTTGATTAGTGTGTAATGTCCTTAGTTACCTCTTCTAATTTGTTTTGGTTTGGAGTTTATTTTGTCAGATACTAAAATGGCTATACTGTCTTGGTTCTCAGATCCATTATCTTGGAATATAATGTTCCATCCTTTTAACCAAAAGTGATGTATATCCTCCATGTTAAATCGTGTTTCCTGGATACAGCAGAAGGATGGATCCTGTTTTCAAATCCAGTCTGTTAGTTTGTTTCTTGTTATTGGGGAATTGAGAGCATTGATGTTGAGAGATACCAATAAGCAGTATTTGTTGATTCTTATTATTTTATTATGGTGTGTAGGTGTGTGTGTGTGTGTGTGTGTGTTTTGCTTACTAGTCTGGGATCTACTCCCTCTGTTTTCTTGTATATGATAACTTCTTGATCTTGGAGTTTCTGTAGGCCTGGATTTGTAAATAGGTATTACTTAAATTTGTTTTTATCATGCAAGATCTAACTTTCTCCATCTATTGTGATTGTAAGTTTTCCTGGATATAGTAGACTTTTTGTTTAATTTTAGAATCTCCAGGGAAAAGGTAGGTGTTATTTAATAGCTCTGCCTTAATATTCTATTTGGTTTTTTTTCCTTAAAGCTTTTAACATTCTTTCTTTGTTCTGTACAATTTGTATGTTAACAAATTCCCAAGGCAAATTTCTTTTGTGATCCAGTCTATCCAGTATTTTTTAAAATGAAAATTTTCTTCTATGATTTTGTTGAAAATACTTTCTGTGCCTTTGACACAGGTTTCTTCTGTTTCTTCTATTCCTGTTATTCTTTGATTTAGACTTTTTTTCCTTCAGGAGAATCAGCATTATTAGATGGCATAGTAGAAGGATCCTTTGATTTGTTTCTTTTATTTTTTTATTGGATATATTATTATTTACATTTCAGATGTTATCCCCTTTCTCAATTTCCCCTCCAGAAACCCACTATCCCATCCTCCCTCCCCCTGTTTCTATGAGGGTGCCCACCCACTACTGCCTCCCCACCCTAGCATTCCACTACACTAGGGCATGGAGCCTTCCCAGGACCAAGGGCCTCTCCTCCCATTGATGCCCGACCAGGCCATTCTCTGCTACAAATGCAGCTAGAGCCATGAGTCCCTCCATGTGTACTCTTTGGTTGGGGTTACTGGGAGCTCTGAGGGATCTGGTTGGTTGATATTTTTTTTCTTCCTGTGGGTTGCAAACCCCTTCAGCTCCTTCAGTCCTTTAACTCCTCCATTGGAGACCCCATGCTCAGTCCAGTGCTTGCCTCTATTTGCCAGGCTCTGAAAGAACCTCTCAGGAGACAGCTATATCAGGCTCTTGTCAGCAAGTACTTCTTGGCATCCTCAAAAGTGTCTGGGTTTGGTGTCTGTATATGGGATGAGGCCCAGGTGGGGCAGTCTCAGGAGACCTTTCCTTGAGTCTCTGCTCCACACTTTGTCTCTGTATTTCCTCCTGAGAGTATTTTCTTTCCCTTTCTAAGAAAGAAAGACTGAAGCATCCACATTTTGATCTTCCTTCTTCTTGAGCTTCACATGGTCTGTGGATTGTATCTTGGGTATTCTTGAGCTTTTAGGCTAATATCCACTTATCAATGAGTGCATAGCATGTGTGTTCCACACTCAGGATGATGTCTTCTAGTTCATTCAATTTACCTAAGAATTTCATGAAGTCATTGTTTTTAATAGCTGAGTAGTACTCCATTGTGTAAATGTACCACATTATCTGTATCCATTCTTCTGTTGAGGGACATCTGGGTTCTTACCAGTTTCTGGCTATTATAAATAAGACAGCTATGAACATAGTGGAGCATGGGTCCTTTTTATGTATTATTGGAACATCTTCTGGGTTTATGCCCAGGAGTGGTATAGCTGGGTCCTCAGGTAGTATTATGTCCAATTTTCTGAGGAACTACCAGACTGATTTCCAGAGTGGTTGTACCAGCCTACAATCCCACCAACAGTGGAGGTATGTTCCTCTTTCTCCACATCCTCACCAGCATCTGCTGTTACCTGAGTTTTTGATCTTAGCCATTCTGACTGGTATGAGGTGAAAACTCAGGCTTGTTTTGATTTGCAGTTCCATGATGTCTAAGGATGTTGAACATTTCTTTAGGTGCTTCTTGGCCATGCGATATTCCTCAGTTGAGAATTCTTTGTTTAGCTCTGTACCCCATTTTTAATAGGGTTACTTGGTTCTCTGTAGTCTAACTTCTTGAGTTCTTTGTATATATTAGATATTAGCCCTCTATCGGATGTAGCTTTGGTAAAGATCTTTTCCGATCTGTTGGTTGCCAGCTGGGCAGTGGTGGTGCATGCCTTTAATCTCAGCACTTGGGAGGCAGAGGCACGTGGATTTATGAGTCTACAGAGAGAGTTCCGTGACAGCCAGGGCTATACAGAGAAACCCTGTCTCGAAAAACCAAAACAAACAAACAAACAAAACCAATCTGTTAGTTGCCATCTTGTCCTATTGGCAGTGTTCTTTGCCTTACAGAAGCTTTACAATTTTATGAGGTCCCATTTGTCAATTCTTCATCTTAGAGCATAAGCTAATGGGGTTCTGTTCAGGAAATTTTACCCTGTGCCCATGTGTTCGAGGCTCTTTCCCACTTTCTCTTCTGTTAGATTCAGTGTAACTGGTTTTATGTGGAAGTCCTGGATCCACTTAGACTTGAGCTTTGTACAAGGAGATAAGAATGGGTTGATTTGCATTCTTCTACTTGCTGACAGCCAGTTTTACCAGCACCATTTCTTGAAAATGCTGTCTTTTTTTCCACTGGATGGTTTTAGCTCCTTTGTCAAAGATCAAGTGACCATGGGTTTGTGGCTTCATTTATGGGTCTTTAATTCTGTTCCATTGATGTACCTGCCTGTCACTGTACCAATACCATGCAGTTTTTAATCACTATTGCTCTGTAATACAGCTTGAGGTCAGGGATGGTGATTCCCCCAGAAATTCTTTTATTGTTGAGAACAGTTTTCGCTATCCTGGGTTTTTGTTTTTCCAAATGAATTTGCAGATTGCTCTTTCTAACTCAGTGAAGAATCTAGTTGGAATTTTGATGGGGATTGCATTGAATCTGTAGATTTCTTTCAGCAAGATGGCCATTTTTACTATATTAATCCTGCTAATCCATGAGCATGAGAGATCTTCCCCTCTTCTGAAATTGTCAATTTCTTTCTTCAGAGACCTAAAGTTCTTGTCATATAGATCTTTCACTTGCTTAGTTAAGAGTCACACCAAGGTACTTAATATTATTTGTGACTATTGTAAAGGGTGTTATTTGCCTAATTTCTTTCTCAGCCAGTTTTTCCTTTGAGTATAGGAAGGCTACTGGTTTATTTCAGTTAATTTCATATCCAGCCACTTTGTTGAAGTTTTTTATCAGGTTTAGGAGTTCTCTGGTGGAATTTTTGGAATTACTTAACTATATTATCATATCATCTGCAAATAGTGATATTTTGACTTCTTACTTTCCAATTTGTATCCCTTTGACCTAGTTTTATTGTCTAATTGCTCTGGCTAGGACTTCAAGTACTATATTGAATAGTTAGGGAGAGAGTGGGCAGCCTTGTCTAGTCCCTGATTTTAGTGGGATTGCTTCAAGTTTTTCTTCATTTAGTTTGATGTTGGCTACTGGTTTGCTGTATATTGCTCTTACTATGAGAGTAATTGTGGCTTCATAGAACAAATTGGGTAATGTTCCTTCTGTTTCTATTTTGTGGAATAGTTTAAAGAGTATTGGTACAAGGTCTGATAGAATACCGTACTAAACCCATCTGGTCCTGGGCTTTTTTCAGTTAGGAGACTTTTAATGACTGCTTCTATTTCTTTAGGGGTTATGGGACTGTCTAGATGGTTTATCTAATCCTAATTTAACTTTGGTACCTGGTATCTGTCTAGAAAATTGTCCATTTCATACAGATTTTCCAGTTTTGTTGAGTATAGGCTTTTGTAGTAGGATCTGATGGTTTCTTGGATTTCCTTGGTTTCTGTTGTTATGTTTCCCTTTTCATTTCTGATTTTATTAATTTGGATACTGTCTCTGAGCCCTCCAGATAGTCTGGCTAAGATTTTTTGTTTCTAGTTGGTTGATTTCAACCCTGAGTTTGATTATTTCCTGCCTCTACTCTTCTTGGGTGTATTTGCTTCTTTTTGTTCTAGAGTTTTCACATGTGCTGTTAAGCTGCTAGTGTATGCTGTCTGCATGCTGTCCACAGTTTCTTATTGGAGGCACTCAGAGCTACAGGTTTTCCTCTTAGCCCTGCTTTCATTCAGTCCCATAAGTTTGAGTATGTTGTTCCATTATTTTCATTAAAAAGTCTTTCATTTCTTTCTTTATTTCTTCCTTGAACAAGATATCATTGAATAGAGAGTTTTTCAGCTTCCATGTGTATGTGGGTTTGCTGTTGTTTTTGTTGTTTTTGAAGACCAGCTTTACTCTTTGGTAATCTGATAGGATGTATGGGATTATTTCAGTCTTCTTATATCTGTTGAGGTTGAAAGGCAAGCAAAAGAACCTTAAAAATAGAAACCAAGGCTACATGGCATCATCAGAAGCCAGTTCTCCCACCACAGGAAGTCCTGGATACCCCAACACACCAGAAAAGCAAGATCCCATAATCAATTATATGTTCACTTTTGGAGAAGTTACCATGAGGTGCTGAGAAGGTATATTCTTTTGTTTTAGGATGAAATGTTCTATAGTTACCTATTAAATCCATTTGGTTCATAACTTCTGTTAGTTTCACTGTGTCTTTGTTTAGTTCCTGTTTCCATGATCTGTCTATTGCTATGAGTAGGCTGTTGAAGACTCCCACTATTATTGTGTGAGATGCAGTGTGTGCTTTGAGCTTTAGTAAAGTTTCTTTTATGAATGTGGGTGCCCTTTTATTTGGAGCAAAAATGTTCAGAATTGAGAGTTCATCTTGATAGATTTTTCCTTTGATGAGTATGAAGTGTCCTTCCTTATCTTTTTTGATAACTTTTGGATGAAAGTCAATTCTTTTAGCTATGAGAATGGCTACTCCAGCTTGTTTTTTTGGGACCATTTACTTGGAAAATTGTTTTCCAGCCCTTTACCACTCTGAGGTGGTGTCTGTCTTTGTCACTGAGGTGTGTTTCCTGTATGCAGCAAAATGCTGGGTCCTGTTCTTGTATCCAGTCTGTTAGTCTGTCTTTTTATTGGGGAATTGAGTCCATTGATGTTAAGAGATACTAAGGAAAAGTGATTGTTACTCCTGTTATTTTTGTTGTTAGAGGTGGAATTATGTTTGTGTGGCTATATTATTTTGGATTTGTTGAAAGAATATTACTTTCTTGCTTTTTCTAGGGTGTAGTTCGTCTCCTTGTGTTGGAGTTTTCCATCTATTATCCTTTGTAGGACTGGATTTGTGGGAAGATATTGTGTAGATTTGTTTTGTCATGGAATACTTTGGTTTCTCCATCTATGGTAAATGAGAGTTTTGCTGGGTATAGTAGTCTGAGCTGGCATTTGTGTTTTCTTAGGGTTTGTATGAGATCTGCCAAGGATTTTCTAGCTTTCATAGTCTATGGTGAGAAGTCTGTTGTAATTTTGATAGGTCTGCCTCTATCTATTATTTGACCTTTATCCCTTACTGCTTTTAATATTTTCTTCCTTTAGTTCATTAGGTGTTTTGATTATTATGTAACAGGAGGAATTTCTTTTCTGGTCTAGTCTCTTGGAGTTCTGTAGGCTTCTTGTATGTTCATAGGTATCTCTTTCTTTAGGTTAGGGAACTTTTCTTCTATAATTTGTTGACGATATTTACTGGCCCTTTAAGTTGGGAGTCTTAGCTCTCTTCTATACCTATTATCCTTAGGTTTGGTCTTATTGTTTTCTGGATTTCTTGGATGTTTTGGGTTTGGAGCTTTTTGCTTTTTGCATTTTCTTTGACTGTTGTGTCAGTGTTTTCTATGGTGTCTTCTGCCCCTGAGATTCTCTCTTCTATCTCTTGTATTCTGTTGGTAATGCTTTCATATGACTCCTGATCTCTTTCTTTGGTTTTCTATCTCTAGGGTTGTCTCCCTTTGTGATTTCTTTATTGTTTCTATTTCCATTTTTAGGTTCTGGATAGTTTTGTTCATTTCTTTCACCTGTTTGTGTTTTCCTGTGATTCTTTAAGGGATTTTTTATTTCCTCTTTAAGGGCTTCTACCTGTTTATCTGTGTTCTCCTGCATTTCTTTTTTTTTTTTTTTGCATTTTTTTTTTTTTTTTTTTTTTTTTTTTTTGCATTTTTCGAGACAGGGTTTCTCTGTAATCCTGGAACTCACTCTGTAGACCAGACTGGCCTCAAACTCAGAAATCCACCTACATCTGCCTCCCAAGTTCTGGGATTAAAGGTGTGTGCCACCACTGCCCGGCTCTCCTGCATTTCTTTAAGGGAGTTATTTATGTCCTTAAAGTCCTCTGTTGTCATCATGAGAAGTGATTTTAGATCCGGATCTTGCTTTTCTGATGTGATAATATACCCAGGACTTGCTGTGGTGGGAGAATTGGTTTCTGATGATGCCAGGGAAACTTGGTTTCTGTTGCTTATGTTCTTACATTTGCCTCTGGCCAACTGGTTATCTGTAGTGCTCCCCGCCCTCGCTATATCTGACTGGTGCCTTTCCTTCCTGTGATCCTGGTTGTGTCTGAGCTCCTCAGAGTGCATCTGTCTCTGTGATCCTGTGATTATGGGATCTTGCTTTTCTGGTGTATTGGGGTATCCAGGACTTCCTGTGGTGGGAGAACTAACTGGCTTCTGATGATGCCATGTAGCCTTGGTTTCTGTTTTTAAGGTTCTTGTACTTGCCTTTCAAGATCTCCAGTGTGTTGTGGGAATTAATTAAAAAAAAAAAAATCTACCCCAC
>NW_022196910.1:4880839-4915302 GCF_008632895.1 Mastomys coucha | reverse complement strand
CTCTACTATACACATGCTGCCAGAACAATCAAACCCCTCCATGTGCAGTCCTTGGTTGGTGGTTGAGAGCTTGGGAGCTCTGAGGGTACTAGTTAGTTCACATTCTAATGCTGGCACCGTCCGGCCTCAACACTGTTGCGACAGGCTCTTGGTATTTTCTCCCAGCTAGCAGCAACATCTCACTCACATGCAATGCTTTACACATCCCCACAATCATTCATCTTGCTAGCGCCTACTATCTGGTAAGTAATGCATGACTCTTAAGGGCTTTAATATCCAATCAGGTTTATATAATAAGATCACAATTTACAAGATGTCAGTACAATAATTTCAGAACCAAATAATAAAGACAATATTTTAACCCAATTAATCTATTTTGTAAAAACCTTAGCCTGTTTCTAGCCACTCCGGATCTGACTCGTCCTCATTGTCTGCCTCCATGATGAAGATCCTTCTCCTCCTCCTCTCTGACCTTTTTCTTCTTCACACACTAGATCCACCTCTCTATTCCTGTCCAATCACAGGCCTGTCACTACCCTAATGTGATTGGACAGAGAAAATGTTGCAACACTGGTATTAATTGGTCTTGCTGTCTGACTGGAACTTTTACCTCCTGTGGGCCTGAAAGCCTGTGTCAGCACTCCAGACAAGGCCAGCTCTCTCCTGGGCAGGGTTTGGCTGTGGGACAGCCTTAGTTCCGGAGTACAGAGCTGGGGATAAGCATGGGGATTGGACTTGGAGGAATGGAGGGAAAGGTGAAGGTCTGCATTCATTTAGCCTTCCTGCTTTTCTGGCTGGAGTGGCCCACTGGTTAACAGAGACTGTCTTTTGGATTTGGGGGCTGGACTAAAGCAACGAGTGGGGCCAAGGAAGTTTGAGAGGAGATCTGTGTGATTCCTTGGAGAAGGAGACAGAGAGGAAGGGGAAGCTGCAGGGCTTGGCATGAGAGGGCAGAGGATTGGATTTGGAAGACCAGAGAGAGAAATGAAGATACGCAGTTAGCCTACCTGCTTCCCTAGCTGGAGTGGCCAGTGGGTTTCCAGGAAAGCCTGCTGGGCTTGGTTGCTGGGACAAAACAATGAGTTGGAGGAAGGCACTTTGGAGAGGAAGATCTGTGTGGTACACTGGGGTGGTGGGGGAGGAGAGGCTGCGTTAGGTGGTCTGCTGCATACCTGGGCATGAGGAGGATCAGAGGAGAGGTGAAGGTATGGATTAGTCGTCTTCCTTTCCTCCATTGGAGTGCCCAGTGGGTTCCCAGGAAATGCCTGTTGGGGCTGGCGACTGGAACAAAGCAATCAAAGGGAGGGAAGTTTGTGTATAATCACTGGAGATGGGCTCAGGGGAAAGAAGGCAGGCCACAGCAGGTGGTCTGCTGCCGAGCTGGGGATGGACTGGCTTTGGATTTGGAAGAGCAGAGGGAGAGGTAAAGGTCTTCAGTTAGCCCCCCTGCCTCCCTCCCTGGCTAGAGTCCTTAGTCTTGACTGCATCTCAAAGGTTCTGCCAAGGGTTGTGTTCATTTTCGTGTCTGGTTATTGTGAGGTGCTTTAGCTTTTGCTTGTGTGGAATAGTCATTCTAGTTCACTCTGTTTTTAAAAAATACCTTTCATGAATTTAGCCATTTCAGTGGGTAGTTCATTCTTTCAGAGTTTAAAATACACCGTTTCATACTTTTCTGGCCTTTGGGGTTACTGGTGAAAGATGTAATATTACTGTGATATATGTGCTATGTAGGTGAGGTTAGCACATTTTTTAATTAAATAATTACATTTATTAATTTTTTGTGTGTAGATGTATACCATGTCATGACTGAGACCTCAAGAAAAGATTACTCACTAATAAATTGCTTACATAAATAAAACAAATTTATCCATATGTGTATAAGATCCTTGAGGCGAATCAGCGGCCAGGCCCCCACCCTTAAGGACCTGCAACCGCCAGACTCTACCTACAGAACTCTGGGTCTAACACACCTGACCCCTCCAGATGCAGGCAGCCAACCAAGCTCTGGATTGAAATCCCACCAATCCCCACCCTGGAAATATCTTCCTATAAAGCTCCAATCCCCCACCCCCCCAAGAAAAGCTATATAAACCCTGTCTTCTCTTCAGCCCTCTGCTGCTTCTTACCCGAGCAGAGGCAGCCATGCTCCTGGATTTTCCTCTCCTAATAAATCTCTTTGTGTGAGGTTTGTTGTACCTTATGACTTTGTGGTGTTTCTTGCCTCCAGACTGCCAGGAAGCCTCTCCCCTTGGAGATGTAACATTTGCTTTAGGGAAACCCCAATGCCAAGCGTCCTCCCCCAACCCTAGCCCCGCAGAGCTATAACATCTTCACTGGGGAAGCCTTTCCCCTCAGAATTAGGATTTCTAATTATTTGAGTGTCCAGGAAGTTCAAGAAGCTTACAATATTGTTTCATTTTGGCTTTTGGTTTTTAAGACAAGGTTTCTCTGCGTGGCCTTGACAGTCCTGTTGGGTTCAGGAAGAAGTCTAGAAACCTTGCTTCAGAAACTAAGAAGCTTAAAATGAAAGCTTTATTCTGGGTGTTCTGGGAGGTAGCCAGCTAGGAATTTGAACCGAGTCAGGGAAGGGAAAGAACAGGAGCATTTATAAAGGCACAGAACACAGGTTGGGGGGGTATATAAGTCTCGACCAATCACAGGTTGGGGGGGGTATAGTCTCGACCAATCGCAGGTAATGTACAAGGATATTTCCATTGTAGTTTTTGCCCTTGTTCAGAGCCAGCCTATCCGAGCGCATTGACATTTGTGGTTTGGGTTTATCTGGGCCACCTAGGCCTGGGAACATGAACTTAGTTTGATTCTAGGAGCAAGATGAATAAGCTGTCTAGAGATGGCTGGATTCAAACATCTGTTTCCTTAGAGTAACACAATGTACATATGCCAATCTAAAACTTGATAATAAATACGAAAAAGAAGTCAGCATAACTCTCCAAAAGTTCACAACTTTTTTTTTTTTAATGTTTTTTTTCGAGAAGGTTTTCTCTGTGTAGCCTTGGCTGTCCTGGAACTCACTCTGTAGACCAGGCTGGCCTCAAACTCAGAAATCCGCCTGCCTCTGCCTCCCAAGTGCTGGGATTAAAGGCGTGCGCCACCACCGCCTGGCAGTTCACAACTCTTAACTAACTGAATCCAAGCATATTGTTGTACTCCCATTCCGAGGAAACCCCAAATCAGACTCGGATCGCTAACCTTTTCACCACACTGGACAGAACTGTGGCCCGGAGCCTAGAAGGCTTGGCACTTATATACAGCATAGTTTGAGATTCTTTGGATTTTTAGGGTGATTGGGGAGGTGACAAGGCAAGTCATTTTTCAGACATGATACTTGTTTGTTCAGGTGGCAGGTTGGAATCCCACGGCTGGGAGGGTAATTCTTCTGACCTAAGGAGTAATTTTATGGTGCGTATCAGGAATTAATGTGTGTTGTATGGCTGGCTTTTGCTATCTGTAACCTTATTACCTCCCTTTCATGATCGAAACGTGAGACCTAAATCTACCCAAGGATGTTTGGCTTTTGGGTTTTTCTTCCAAGGACAAGCACCAGCTGCAGCTGGAAGTGCTTAGCCTTTTATCAGTGAGAATGCCAGCCTCGGTGATACAGAAGCTAGGGAGTGGCCATTTGTCTACTCAAGCTAGCATCTGGTGTTTTCGTTAAGGGGTACCTTCATGGAAGCGGGTTCAGCAGTATTCCAATGCCAGACTGAGTCCTCTCTGAACGACCAGGGAGGGAGAGGAAGCCTCGATCTCACTGCAGGGGAAAGTAGAACTTCTTCGAGAAATCGAGAAAGCGCGGGGGCAAGTTGTCTGCACACCCCACCGCTCTTGCTTCCGGAGAGAACATAGGGTGAGAGAAAGAGAACTTCTCTACGAGAAAACACAGAGACAAGCCACCTGTGCACGTCAATATCAAATTGGATAAAATCTTGGAGAAACAATTAGGATGTCTAATTATTTGAGTGTCAAGGAAGTTCAAGGAACTTATAATTTTGTTTTTTGAGACAGGGTTTCTCTGTGTAGCCTTATAAAATAAGGAATATGGAAGGGAGAGAGGGAGGAAGGAAGGAAAAGAAATTAGATACATGATGATTGAGACTTCTTTGGTAAGAATAAGAGAACAAGCTGGGTGATGGTGGTGCATGCCCTTAATCCCAGCACATGGGAGGCAGAGGTAGGTGGATTTCTGAGTTTGAGGACAGCCAGGGCTACACAGAGAAACCCTGTCTTGAAAAACCAAAAAAAAAAAAAAAAAAAAAAAAAAAGAAGATTAAGAGACCAAACTAAAAAATTCTTGGCATGTAAGTGGGTATAAATGTGTTTTCTGAAGGAGCACCAGACTTTTCAGTCCAGGTCTATAGAATGTATGTATCAAAATTTCATAATGAAACACACAGTTTCCTGCAGTTTCTATGCTCTAAAAAAAAAAAAAAATCATACTTCAAAGATTTATTAATAACTAATTTGCTAAGAATTCCAAAATTAATGACCAGTGGTATTAATTTGTGTATTTCTGGAGTAACTACTAGGGAAGATGAGGGAGAAAAGTGGTGAAATGTGACACTTTTTGTAAATTTTTGTAACATTTTTGATAAGGGTTCAACCTCCCTTTTAGTCTATTACCCAGCAGAGGTGGGAGAAGAGGAAGGTTATTAGGATGTGGGGGAAGTGGACCTGTTTAGTAATAGTTCTTTGGGGGCAGCTCCATCTTTTCCTTTAGTAGCTTAGTCCTGTAGCAAACACTAATTATGACTTAGTAGCTGTAGACCAGTTCTAGGCAGGCAGATACCACATTTACCTTCTGAGGCATTTTGCCCCTGCATGTGACTTTGTACTCTAATTTGCATTTAGAAAAAAAATGTTACATTTACTGAATATGTGTGTGTGTGTATATGTGTGCACACACACAGAGTGATATATCAAGGAGTGCTGAAGACATTCTGAGAAATTTGTTATCCTTGTGTCATTGTCTATTGACATTCTTCAATAAAACTTATAATATTCATATACTAGAATAGAAATTTTCCCTGATGAATCTTCTTTAGAATTAAATGAAAGTTGGTCTGAAGACTGACTCTGACCCATACAGCTCTTTAAGAACCTAGTGCACACCATTCTTGAAGATGTCTTCAGTAAAACTATAAGTGGGTTTTGGTTTTTCATTGGTTTGATTATTTGTATGTTTATATATTCATGTGCGTTGGTATGTTTGGTAGCTACAAACACACACATATGCATATATATATATATATATATATATATATATGACGCATACATACTCATATGGAATCTGTTATTTCAGAAGGATTTTGAACTTTCTATTTGTAAGAGTTTTCTCCTCTATTATGACCTTGTATTCTTATTATGGTATTGGCCTCATAGAATGAAAGTTGTTTTGCTTAATTATACAACCCAGGACCACTTACCCAGAAGTGCTAATGCCTTCAATGGATTGGGCCCATATAATGCATGGCTATGCTATCATCCATCTGGAACACAGAGAGTGGGGGTCAGGGACAGCCTTCAGAAGTTGGTTCTCTTCTTTCAGTGATACAACTGAGGTTGCCAATTTGGCAGCAAGCTTTCTCATCTGGCCTTAGTGTAAAACACTTTGACAGCAGATGTTTCATGTTATCCATCATACCAGTGACGAGACTGTTTATATTATTTTATTTTATGAGAATTGTATGCATAATAAAGTAAAGATCTTAGCTGCCTTCCATTTTCCACCTCTAACTTCCTGAATGTCCTTCCTAACATGCCCCTCTCCCAAACTGCATATCTTTTTTTTCCTTCCTTATAAGCCATTAAGCTCATTTAATACAGCCCATATGTGCACTGGTATGGTAGCATCCACTGGAGCACAGGAAACTACCAGTGACCACACCCTAAGAGAAGAGTGCTTCTCCATCTTCCAGCAGCTACCCACTGCCAGCAGCTCTCTTTCTCTCTTTCTTTCTCCCTTTCTTCCTTTCTTCTTTTTTGTCAAGGTTTTACTATATAGCTCTGAGGGTCCTGGAATTTGCTATATAAGTAAGGCTGGCCTTGAATTCACAGAGATCCACGTCTGTCTCTTGAGTACGGGATTAAAGGCATGCACCACTATGCCTGGCACATTCTCAGTCTTGATAAGAAAGAGTTCATCCAGATTTCCATTGGCTTTTGATCAGAGAAAATCTCTTAGCATGTCAGAAATAGGCAAAAAGTTGGAAAGATATTAGGAGTACTTAAAATACTATATTGTTATAAAACATTGCATGGCGGTGATTCCCCCTTTACCCTTAAGTTGGTTGTTTCTATTCCAATGAGTGTCCTCAGTCTTCATGATTAACTATTATTGACAAATAGACATTTCTACTAACTCTACAGGCTCCCTAGAGCCGGTGTCTACTCTAAAGGATTCCAAATTGATAAAGATGCAGTATACAGAGAGTACTGAGGCTAACATCACAAGAGATAGTCATGTTCTGGTGTTCCATATTAGCATTAGAATTGTGTAACAGTATGAGAGTTAGAATGAATAGTAAATGACTATTTACTATTTATAAATACTAAAAGTAATGCTAACAATGATGTATAGGGAATATATGAAGAACAAATCATGAAGTGAAGGAATCATGTCACACTATGTTTCCAGTGTTTTTCCACCATTAGTCTTGTAAATGTATGTGGATTATTTTAGGAACCAGTGACCTTTGAGGATGTGGCTGTGAACTTCACCTTAGGAGAGTGGGCTTTGTTGGATTCTTATCAAAAGGAGCTCTACAGAGATGTGATGAAGGAAACCTTTAGCAACCTGATCTCCATAGGTAAAAAAATACAGCATGATAACTTTCCCTTGTTCATTCAGAAAAATAACTGTTTCTTGTTCATCTGTGTACTTGCATAATTTGAAATACTGAAAGATATTGGTGAATATTGTATGCCTTGTTACATTGTACCACGGGGTGTAGGGAGGAACTAGAATGTAATGATTTTTAATGTAATGTTGAATAATACTTTTTTGGGGTTTACCTTTCAGGGAAAACTGAGGAAGACAGTACTGAAGATTACCAAAATATTAGGAGAAATCTGAGGTAATGTATGCTCAAAGAAAAGGAATTTACATCAAATACTTGAAAGTAATAGGAAATCTGAGACCCAAGTAAATAATCCAAATTTACAGCTAAATGTGAACTGCAT
This sequence comes from Mastomys coucha, assembly GCF_008632895.1. NCBI lineage: Eukaryota > Metazoa > Chordata > Mammalia > Rodentia > Muridae > Mastomys > Mastomys coucha. The sequence continues at coordinate 4,908,105 of NW_022196910.1, read as the reverse complement.
TAAACATTACTATTCAGAATTGGGGGATCCCAACTCTAATGGAATGTTGCACAATGTCCTTTACACCATATGATACATTTTCCAATTCTCTCATTATACAGAAACTTTCCTTTATTTAATATAATATTTAATATATTCTTAGACTTTGAATATAAAACATATCTGGGAAATATTATGACACACCTTCATGAAATTACATTAAAAATATTTAGCTATGTCAACTCCATAAAGCCTGATAATTTTGCATAATGAACATTCAATTTTGGTAACTTGGTAAAGACCATGTTTGCCAAATACAAGCTAGCCATGAAATAAGGATAAGTAAAGAACAAAGCATGAAATGAGCAAATTAAACCCCTGTGTATCTGCAGTGTTTTTCACCATTCTTTTTGTAATGTATGTGTGGATTATTTTAGGAGATGGCAATATTAGAGAAACTAAGAAGATTGTATGATGCTCTCAGGCCTATAGCTCACTGTTCAGTCCCTTCAGGTTTATAAATTGTGGTAGTAAAGTCAATACCTTTTTTTCCCTTAGTATGAGGTCTTTCTGTGCTGCTAGGTTGACCTCAAACTTGCAGTTCCTCAACCTTTACCCTCTAAGTATTGCAATAACAAGTGTGGCACAGTGCCAAGCCTCCAACTTCTCTGGGTTAGCCATAAGACTACAGTAGAATTCTTTTTTTTTTTTTTCAGCACTCTCGTGGTTGAAGGATTCTATGAATTTGAACGTGGTATTCAGTATAAAGAAACGCACCAACAGATTCAAGAGCATATTGTTAATAAGTACATGCCTCCTGGAATAGTAGTATATGAAAACAGTGCAAGTAAAAATGATGTTATTGGTCTTTCACAGTCAGAAGTGCACCTCGGAGTTCTAACTGTAGAGAAACCATATAAGTATCAGAAATGGGTAGAAAATCCTATTAAGCATAAGAAACGTTGGAAAGATTTTGCATATTCTGACTCTTTTCTTACCTATGAGAATCCTTCCAAAGAGAAACCATATGGAAATAAACAATCTAATGACCCCTGCAGGAGTCTCACTTCTGATCAAGATTATGAGACAACACATACTGAAGATAACCTCCATGAATACAAGCAACTTGAAACAGCTCTCATGACATGTAGCTATGGTCAGTCATATGAAAGAATCCAAACTGGAGAAAAACCATTTGTGTGTAAGCAGTGTGGAGAAGCCTTTGTTAATTCCAGTCACCTTATCAAACATTATAAAATTCATACCAGAGAGAAGACATTTGCATGTAAATATTGTGGGAAAGCTTTCATTCATCCAAGAGCTTGTTATAACCATGAACGAACTCATACTGGAGACAGACCTTATGTATGTAAACAATGTGGGAAAGCATGTATTCATTCTTACCACCTTCTCCAACATGAAAGAAGTCACACCCGAGAAAAACTTTATGCATGTAAGCAGTGTGGGAAAGTATTCGGACGTTCTTCGTACCTTCGCAAACATGAAAGAATTCACACTGGAGAGAAACCTTATTTATGTAAACATTGTGGAAAAGCCTTCAGTGATCCCACAACCCGTAACAATCATGAGAGAACTCACACTGGAGAGAAGCACTATGTTTGTAAGCAGTGTGGGAAAGCCTTCATTCGTTCCTCTCAGCTTCTGATCCATGAAAGAATTCACACTGGAGAGAAACCTTACTCCTGCAAGCACTGTGGGAAAGCCTTCACCTATTCCAGTGCCTGTTACATTCATGAGAGAATTCACACTGGAGAGAAGCCCTATGTTTGTAAGCAGTGTGGAAAAGCATTTACATGTTCCACATACCTTCACAAACATGAAAGAATTCACACTGGAGAGAAACCTTATTCATGTAAGCAATGTGGGAAAGCCTTCATCCAACATAGGGCTTGTTACAATCATGAAAGAATTCACACTGGAGAAAAGCCCTATGTGTGTGTGCAATGTGGGCATGCATTCACTTTTTCGAAATCTCTTCAAATACATGAAAGAAACCACACTGGAGAGAAACCGTATGTATGTAAGCAATGTGGGAAAGCCTTCACATGTTCTACATATCTTCACCAACATGAAAGAACTCACAGTGAAAAGAAATCTAGTGGATAGAACTTATACCAATGTGAATCATTTGACAGTCTTTATATCCAGCTTGCTGTTATTGCAAGATAAGAAGGAAGTATGGAGAGAAACCAAGAGAATATGAGCAACTGTGTAATTTTTACTTACATTGCAAGTATACGTAGGATATAAAACCTGTTGTACCAGGCTTGTTGGTGCATGCCTTTTATTCCCACACTAGGGTAATGGAAGGTTAGAGAATTACAACAACCTTAGGCTACCTGGAGGGTTTGAGCAATGCTTGGGAGATTTAAGAAGTATCATTTCTAACCAAATGAAATTGTCGTTGTACAAAATAAAAGAAAATTATACATTTTAAATAAGAGTCATTACATTTTTTCATGTAGTTCAATATTATATAAGTAAGAAATGTGAAGAAGTGGGCAATTTTTTTGTAAACTATTACTGAAAACCTGAAATACACTAAAAACTGTAATAAATGATTTTATTTTTTGTTCCATTCTTAAGCGTATACTTAAAATAACTGAAAAACTTTTTAAGTATGGTGTGACAAATAAAATAGCTTTGGCATTATTTCGCCTGCCTGTATTCTTCAGTGGCTGGAAAACTGGGACAGGACAAGAACTCAAGTCCACAGTTGAAAACCCCAGGACACACGGTAAGGAGCAACAGTAGCTACTACATAAAGAAACCACTTGAATTTTGGTGATAAAAGCCTGTTTGGTAAATTAATTGAATTTCAATTTAATGGCTGCTGTTTTTTAAAACAGGTAGTGCAATTTCTTTGTTAGAAGACTGTATTAGATTTGTTAAATTCAAATGTATCTATAATCATCCAGTATATTTAATTTTTAGATACATTTTGAGTAATCATGTTTCCTGTAAAGTTCCGAATGTATACTTGTTGTTAGTATTTTTCTGGCTGTTATTTTATGACATGTTCTTTTTTCATAATATTATTTTAAAGTTTCTTTACATTTAGGTGCATACTTGAGAGTAACATTCTTACATAGATTTTATATATTTTGTAGTTTTAATGTGTATTTTCTTCCAATAAGTTTTTGACATTTTATTATTTATTTTGTACAAGTATGTTTGTATGTGTGTGTGCCACAACACAGGTATGGAGAACATTCAAGAGTTGCTTCCCCACCAGGCTTCCTTAGCAAGCACCTTTACTCATTGAGCCTTGTCGTCCATCAGCCCCAAATAGGATTTTTGTCCTGTTGGGGTTTCTTTTTTTGGTTTTTGAGACACAGTCTCTCCAGGAACTCACTATGGAGACCATACTGGCCTTGAATTGCAGAGATCTGCCTGCCCATCTGCCTCCCAATTGCTGAAAGTAGAAAAGTGTGTGTGCCACTACACCTGGCTGATCTTTATACATTCTTTTCCTTTTACATTTTTGAGCTGTTTTCTAGTAAGTATATTAAATAGTGTTAACTTTCCCATTGACTCAGAAAGGACCTTCAGTTACCCTTTCATATTCAGCATAGTTTAAAATTGAATTATCTTTTTTATGTTAAAACCCATTGTCACATTCAAGAGTTTGAAACTGATGTGTAACATGTAATTTTTACCTTATGTTTATGTTGTTCAACTTTTATTGCAAGTTTTTCATTGTTCATTAAGACAAGTATACATGCTGATGTAAATAGTTTCCTGGGCTGAGTGGTTGCACACGCCTTTAATCCCAGCACTTGGGAGGCAAAGACAGGTGGATTTCTGAGTTCCAGGCCAGCCTGGTCTACAGAGTGAGTTCCAAGACAGCAAGGGATACACAGAAAAACCCTGTCTCGAAAAACCAAAAGAAAAAAAAAAAGTTTTCTGGTCAAAAATAAGACAGTTTATTCCAATAAAATGTGTGAGTCCTAGTAATCTTTTCTAGTAAGATTAATGTTGGTGTTATTCTTCATTAAATGCAATTTTTTAAACCTGCCTGATACTTGTTTTAAATGAACTATTACATTTTAATGTAGTTTGGTGTTTCTGTTAAAAATACTTTGTGATCGAATATTATTCTATCTTTTGGAATTGGTCTCACCTGGAAGATTGTGACACAAAGGAAGTAGTAATTCATGAGTACAAGTTAATCTTATTTTTAAAAGGTGGTGAATGTGTTTTTATGATTCAGATTATGTTTGAATTTTCAGACAGCTGTCCAGGATGTCACTGTTTTTAATCTATCCTAGTTACTGAAGAGAATTACTTACTTTTCCAACTGCCACTTTGCTGGGCATTCAGACCCAATTGTGTGGGCTTGTTTCCCTGCTGTCAACTCAGAATTTCATTATAATATACTGAACTCTGTTTTCCATTAATTCCAGTGCTTTCTAGATTCCATAAGATTGCATCCTGATAAATCCTGGTAAATGGGGGGGGGGGGGATGAGTGAGATATATATCTAAAACAAAATGGTGAGCACTTAACTCTTGGCCTACAGTGTTACATTGCCTTAGTTACTTAGTATAAAGTTCGTTAAAAACATCAACCCATGTGTATTTTGTAACAGACCATTCATTTGAGCTATGTAGTACTTGCTGCTTTTGTGTGTATGTATGCGTATTACCTCCACACTGCAGCACTCCTGCTGCCCCTAATCATGATACCAGTAAATATAACTTATCACATTGCTATGAGCATAGGCTATGTCCTTCACTCCTGCTCTTTTGCTTTCCCATTGTCATGTTATTTTAAAAATTTGTTTATATCATAAGGCAGGTAAGTCAGTTATGCCAATGAAAATACATGACTGCAGTCAGCTCATGTCCTTTATTATTGTAAGACAAGGTATATGTATATATGAAGTTTCTAGTACATTCCTAGTAATGAACAGAAACAGTACCATTATTTCAAACAAGTTTATGATTCTCAGAAAATATATTAGACTACTTTCATATGTCAGCATGGTAGATTAGGAACTTTCAGAATTAAGCATGCAATATAGAGGGATTCCTTGTTCTTTACACTGTAGGGAAAAGCTTATTGTTGCAAAGTCTGGTGTTGATACTTTGGTGAAAAAATGAAGTAGTATGCAAACAGTGAACAAATATTTATGGCATGGGAATAAAGCTAGTTAGAACTCAGTTTTAGTGGGCAGTGATGGCACATGCTTTGAATCTCAGCACTGAGGAGGCAGAGGCAGGAGGATCTCTTGAGTTCAAGACCAGCCTAGTTTACAAGGTTTCAGGACAGTCAAACTGTTACAGAGAAACTCTGTCTCAAAAAACCAAACAAATAAATAAAAATAGGCCAGGTGGTGGTAGCAGATGCCTTTAATCCCAGTACTCAGGAGGCAGAGGCAGGCAGATCTCTGACCTTGGTCTACAGAGTGAGTTTCAAGACGCCAGGGGTACACCCTATCTCAAAAAAGACAACAACAATAAAAACAAAAAAGGTTTCAAACACTTATCAAACTTTTTTTCACCTTGGCTTTGATCCCACCACTCCTAAAACAACAAAAAACAATGATCAAAATAAAGGTTCTTAATGAAATTAAACTTTGTAAATAGGATTTACTCACAGGAAACCTGTACTTCTTTTCTTTCATCAAATAAATTCTTCTTTGTTCTTCTTTAAAATGCCACAGATGTTTTAAAAGGTAGCTGAGTACCTTGTCTCATTTCATTTCTGTTGGTCTCTATTTTCTAGGCCTTTGGAAACCTATTGTATGTATAATAAACTGGGCAACAGAATTACATAAAACAATATGTCTGTAAATGTTAAATACCACAATAGAAAGTAATTCTAATATTTGACAGTTGGTATGAAGAGGAAATAAATAACTTTTATATATTTACTGAGTATTTGGAGCTCTTTGCCTCGAATTCTATTCATTTTATTAGCTCCTTTAAGGGTTCTTTGAATTCTTAGTATTTATTTGCTCTGTGTGTGTGTGTGTGTGTGTGTGTGTGTGCGCGCGCGCGTGCGCGCGCATGTGTACATGTGTGTATCTTGTGTGTGGTGGGGTGGGAGAGTTAGTTCATTTGCACCACATGCATGCAGCAGTCCACAGAAGGCAGCATAGGAGACCCTGGAACTTGAGTTGCAGGTAGTTAACCATATATACTAAGATTTGAACCTTAGTCCTCTGCAAGTGTTCCTAACCCTTGACCTGTTTCTCCAGCCTAGTATTTAGTTTTTGTTGTTATTGTTGTTTACATGTGGATGTAATTGTTTGCATACATATTACTCCTCTGTTGGCTATACATACCGATCCTCTATCAACAAAGATTTTCTTCTGTAGGCTTTCCATTAAACTTTTCCTTTTCCTGTACTGTAACTTTTTATCAAAATTCTGTATGTTAACACCTGGCATCATTTCCCAAGTACCTGGGGGTGAGGAATGTTTGCATATATGTGTGCAAGATTTAACAGAAAAGAAACATGTTACTTTCTACATTTCCAGGTTGTGAAAGATTTGCCAAGCTTATCTGGGGCATAGTTCTGAGCTGAATTAGTAGACAAAATGCAAAATACTGTCATCCGTCCAGGCCAAAATGGGACAGGCTAGACTCCTCCTAGGCCCCTCCAACTCCTAGGCCCCTCCAACACCTAGGCTAGAATATTTAGAGTCTCTCTTCTGAATTTTTTTAAGAATGTATTTGCCTGTACCTACTTTGAACTGTTTTCCTTCTGTTTCTTGTAACAGTTTTCGAGTCAGATCTTATATTAATTTTTTAAAGCAAGGTAAGAGTTCCTATCTTTTACCTGTAGATATCTAGTTAAGTAGTACTAGTCTGTGGGATAGAAATCATTTCTCCACCATTTATTTGTGGCATCTGTCAAAATTAGGTTGCTGCTGCCATATGGATTTACATCTGAGTCCTCTGTTCTGTTCCATTGATGTGCACATCTGCATTTGTTCGGGTACGCTGCTATTTGCTCAAAGTGTCTTTAATTTTCTATGCTTCTCTTGATTTCATATAACTTTCAGATTTTTTTTTTATTTCTGTGAAGAACTTAGAATTTTGATATCGATTGCATAGAACCTGTAGATTGCAATGGACTTACATTTTTACAACACCAATTCTGCCAACCCATAAACATGAGATGTCTGACATCTTGAAGTGTTCTCTTTATTTTTTTTTTTTAATCTTTAAAATTTTCAACTTTACTTCGTTAGGATTATTCCAGCGGGTTTTTTGTTTGTTTGTTTGTTTTTTGTTGTTTTGGGGGGGGGGGTTGATGTTTTTTGGTTGGTTGGTTGGTTTGGTTTGGTTTTTGTTTGTTTGTTGTTGTTGTTGTTGTTGTTGTTGCTTTTTAAGAGACAAGATTTCTCTTTGTAGACCAGGCTGGTCTGGAACTCATAGAGATCTGCCTGCTTCTGCCTCCCCAGTGCTGGGATTAAAGGTACCACTACTGCTGAGCTTTCATGCTGAGCTTTTGTGCCTGGTGCATATGGAGTTCAGAAGATAGCATCAGATCCCCTGGGACATGTGGGTTCTGGGAACCAAATTCAGGTTCTCTGGATTTTTTAATAATGATTTGTATTTTTTTAAAGATTTATTTATTTATTTCATGTATATGAGTACACTATAACTGTCTTCTGACAAACCAGAAGAAGACATCAAATTCCGTTACAGGTGAGCCACCAGGTAAGCCACCAAGTGGTTGCTGGGAATTGAACTCAGGACCTCTGGAAGAGCAGTCAGTGTTCTTACCCACTGAGCCATCTCTCTGGCCTCCCTTTCAAAGCTTTATCTACTATGTCTAAAAAGAAATGGATACTTTTTTAAAAGGAGAAATCCTTCACCTGCTGAGCCATCCAGTCAGCCCTGATCTTTACAATTAAGACATTTTAGGTGGATACAAGTTAGCTGAAGTTAGATGGGAGGATGCCATCAAGCAGAATTGGTTACAAGCAACACTACAGTTTTAAATAGAACAGCATAAGCCACTGATATACAAGAGAGCAGCTAAAATACACAAACTCATTTGACAGGAAAGATTCTAAAGTGTATATAGTGCACATGATGAGAAACCCTGGATTGATAGGGCAGCAACATATGGTAGGGCATTTGATATAAAGTGGATACAATGTCACAGTAGTTGATAGCCTGAACCAGTTTTGAAAATTCCCTAGTTCATTATTTTTTTTTTTTCTGGTGAATTCTGCAGCTAGTAAGGCATCCAACTCTGAGAGCTGTAAACATGATCTTTTCACTGTATCACCCTTATATCATCAGGACCAAGAACAAGCTTTTATTAAGTTATCACATAACAACCACAATCGAAGTATTGTGAAAACTTAGTTTTAAAGGAATTATAGGAGAAAAATAATGAAACCACAAGTATGAGTAAAACAAAAAAGAAGTGACACAACCTTAGAACCTCAGTGCTGGGGGAGGTGGAGACAGACCATGGGACTCTGGACAGCCATCCTAGCTTGTTTCAGTAGTTTTGGGCCAGTGAAAGACTGTCAAAACAATAGGGACAGCACCTGAGTACCTAACAAGCAAAGTTGTCCTTGGCTTCCATGTGCATGCACATGTGCACATTTGATATACCTGAGTCATGGGGCTAGAGAAATTGCTTTGCAGTAAGGAGCATTTGCTAAGTTCAATTCCCAACTCCAGCAGATCCAGTGCCCTCTTCAGGATTCTGTGGGCACTCAAAGATAATTGCGCATACCCTCACAAATGCATATAAAAATGATAAATCTTATTTTAAAAAGCTAAGACATAGAAATAAGTTCAAAGGAAAGACAAAGTCACTTGCCTTTAAGGTTGAAAACCAAAAGTAAAGTAAAGTGAAAGGCTGGGATAGATATTGTATTCATTGCAAAGGTGTTAAAATGTAAGAGCACATTAATGTGATTCAGCCACCAGACTAATAGACACCTAGAGTAATTACAAAAAAAATTTTTTAAAAATTCATGGGCCAGTAAGATGGTTTGGTGGGTTAAAGTACCACATAAGCCTGACCTGAACTCTAACCCCAGGATTCATAGTAAAAGAAGTGACTTGAGATGTGTGGTAGTGGCACCTTTAATCTTGCCACTTGGGAGGCTGAGGCAGACAGATCTCTGAGTTTGAGGCCTGCTTGCTCTACAGAGTGAGTTCTAGGACAGCCAGATCTCCACAGAGAAACCCTGTTTTGAAAAAACAAAAAAGATGAAGAGGAGATCTGACTCGAAGCAGTCTTTAACTTCCACCCTCACAGTGGTGTGTATAGTTGCCCACACATATATACACAGTGACTCATTTTCAAAATCAGTAGTCATGAGGGCTTGGGATATGATCTATTGTTCTCTCTTGGTTTATTGATTAATCCTGATTGAGTGGTTAGATTGAAGGTCAACTCCATTTCACAATGAGGTCCTGATAAAATATCTAGAAGCACTGGACATGAAGATCAGTGCAATGGCATTGGGAATTCCTGGAGCACTGGACATGAAGATCAGTGAAATGACATTGGGAATTCCTGGCCTGTATATAAGCATCATACTGTGGGCAGGATTGCCGAAGCGAACAAACTTTGACGCTTTGTTTTTTGTTTTTTAACTTGCATGTTTTCCTGCCAGTATCTCAAAACAATAGAGTCCATCTTCATTCTTCCCTTATATTAGCAACTCTTCAAGCGGCTTCCAAGCCTTAGGTTCATACTGCTTTTGTATCATGTCTCTCTTGTTCTGTATGCCTGTTTAGTAATCTCTCCAGTCTGTAAGTAGCACTGTTGTATTTTCCATGTCCTGATTATATAAATCAATCTAATAAATCCCTCTTAATATGCTGTATAAATTCTGTTGGTTGCATTCTTTTAGAGAACACATGACTCCGCCATGGGATAATATGATTATGAGCAGAAACACTTTGCATGTACTTGTAGCACTTGGATGGTACTGAGCCCTTATTACTTTTGTACAAATATTTTGTACCAATAACATCTTATTGGCTAATTCAAATAAACAGTCCCCTTGTTTTCGCTTTGTTTTGTTCTGTTTTATACTGCACAAAAACATTAGAAGGCATGGGTAGGGGGAAGCTGCAAATTACTGTCCTTGGGGCATGGCATGGTGGTTGTATACATAAACTCAAAACAATTGTTACTTACACAAATGCAAGATCAAACCAGTTAAAAATTCCCTCATAGATTGGGAAGAGGCTCTCTATGGTTGAGAAGTTGTTGGAAGTTGATGGATGATGGGAAAAGGAGTCATTTTTCTTTAGGATGGTGATTACTGATAGGATCTCCAAGCCCCAGTGGATGACACCACAGCCATGACCTACTGTTTATACTCAGACAGTTAAAAATAAATACAAAGGATGGCATGAAGTATAGAGAGATGATGGAGCATCCAGAGGGAGCCAGTTGAGAATGTGAGGGACAGATATGATAAAGATCTATACATGTATGAATTTTTCAAAGAATAAATAGAAATTAATAATAAATTTAAAATAAAAAATTTCCTACCATACTGTTTTCATGAATCTGCTCCTCTAGGACATTTAAAATATCTCTAAACAAGGGAATGAACTCAATTATTCCTGTGATTTTTCTGACCCTTTGAGATCTGGTTTTCAGTATGTAGGTTGAATACACAGAATACTCTTCCCATTGAAATGACAAAGGTGATACTCTTCATCCAGTGTAGACAATGAAGAATTATATACTTAGTAACTAATTTGTTAATCCCTATGACATGCTAGTTATTATTTGCACATTAGGTTTTTTTTTTTTCTCCTCCCATTATTATGGGTCAATATTATTTGACCCATCATGTAACAGCAGAGGGATCTGAATCTAGATAATGTGATTTCAAAAATCTTTTTAAAATTATACTCTTCCTTCTTCAAACATATGTTGAAATAGAAATATATGGGTATGATACCTGCAGACAGGAAAATGGAATCTAGTGTTCTTTTGATAATTAAAATTCTCAACTAGCTGCATTAATGAACTATACCATTGGTTTTTTGTACAGTATATCTTTTGCCAAAATAGTATGCTCCTGACAGTTACAGCTTTTGTGTGTCTGTTGTTCAATTATTGCTGGGGAAGTTAACCTAAAATTCAATGTAATGTTGTTGTATTAGAAATTCAGTTTCTGGCTCTCTCTTACTCCAGATGGAATTCTCAGGGTCCCCATTTGCTCTGCACAATAAGAGCAGCTGTATCTCCCACCCCATCCAAGCTTGAGGGTCCTGCAGATCATCACCCTCACTGTGTCTCCACCTCCATAGTGGCTCATAGAGACTGAACTGCCAACCAAAGACCATCCCTGGGATGGACCTAGATCTGCTGCTTATGTATAACACTTATGCAGCTTGGTCTTCCTGTAGGACTCCTAATAGCAGAACTAGGGGCTGTCTGACTACATTTTGCCTGCCTTTGAATTCCCTTACTCTTAACTGGGCTGCCTCATCTAGCCTCAATAGGAGAGGAGCCTGATCCTACTGCAACTTGATATGACAAGTCCTGTTGATATTCATGGGAGGCCACCCATCTTCTGGAGAGAAAGGGAAGAAAGTGAATAGAGGGGTGGAGAGGTGAGAGTGAGGGAATGGGAGGAGAGAAGGGAGGGAAAGCTGTGATAGGATGGTAAACTAAATAATAATTAAAAAAACAATCATCCTGAGCTAGGTAACCCAATCCCATAAAGACAAATGTATGTATTCACTCATAAGTGGATATTAGTGTTAAAATAATCAAGCTACAATTTATAGACTCAGAATGGTTAAGGATTTGGTGGGAGGTGGGGCACATGGACCTTCCAGGGAAGGGGCAATAGAATATTGTGGGTGGACTGAGAAAGAATGGGGATGAGAATAGGAAGGATCAGGTGGTGGGGTGGAAATGGTGAAGAGAGAGTGCAGGGAGAGACAGCTGGGACTGGTGATCACTGGAGTGGAGTGGAAACCTAATGCAGTGAAAACTAGGCATCTATGAAGGTGAGGATTCCTAGTAATAGAGGATACAGAATCTGAACAGACTACCTTCATAGCCAGGCACAGCTATCGTGGAATTGGGCTGCATTCGGCTGAGTTGTGGGGTGTGTGGTCCATGGAGCTGCCTAAACAACCCAGGCTGATATTAGGACAGAATGTCACTCTCTGAAAACTGTTAGGAGGACCCCATTGCCAAGGACAACATTCACACAGCTCACTGAATGCAGAGAGGTAAAGCTGGTGTCAGTATGGAGCCTTCACCCCTACATTCTACTCCTATTGGTAAGAGATTGGTGACTTTTCCTGTGGCCTGGGAGACTACATACTCACAAATCTGGGTTCAGATTTATGGGGTCAAACTGTCCTGACGCTACACCATTTAGCAGTGTTTTCTATGACGGCACCATGAGGGGAAGAAATGAAAATCTACCCCACAAAGAAGGAATACTGACTATAAAACTGAAGTCGTTACTCTTATATAAATAACTCTGAATAGTCTTGCTGTAGATTTTTTGTTACTAAACTAGGTGTTGTATGTTATGCAACAACTTTACAGTATACTCTAGTCTTTCTACACAAAACCCAAGTACTTTCCCTCCCATTTTATCTTTCTCCATATACACTTAACCCATATTTAAACTTTAAAGGAAAACTTTCAACAGCTTTAAAAATCTTTAAATGTTTCCTCATCTATCCCATCTACTTATCATCATCACCATCATCATTCAAAACAGGCTTTCAATATATATCCCTAGCTTTCCTGAAACATCATATGTTGATGAGGTGGGCCTCCATCTCACAGAGATCTGCTTGCTTCTTTCCTGAGCACTGGGATTAAAGATCTATGCCACAAGGCCTTATCCTCATCACATCCACTTTTAAAGCCTTAAGCTTTGAGTTGATCCAATATTAATCCATATCCTTTCTCAGCCAATTTCCAATCTATTTCTAAACTTAACTCTTTTTCTTTCCTTTTTTTAAAGATATCTTCCTTATTTACATTTCCAATAACCCATTTCTTGGTTTCCCTTCTGAAAACCCCCTATTCCCAGCCCCCTAACCCTGCTCACCAACCCACCAACTCCCGCTCCCCTGTCCTGGCATTGCCCTACATAGGGGCATTGAGCCTTCTCAAAACCAAAGGCCTCTCTTCCCATTGATGTCCACCAAGACCATCTACTGCTACATATGCAGCTGGAGCCATAGGTCTCTCCATGTGTACTCTTTGGTTGGTTGTTTAGTTCCTGGGAGCTCTTGAGTACTCTGGGAGTACTGGTTGGTTCATATTGTTCCTCCTATAGGTCTGCAAGCTCCTTCAGCACCTTCCATCCTTTCTCCAACTCCTACATTGGGGACCCTGTGCTTAGTCCAATGGTTGACTGAGAGCTCCCACCTCTGTATTTGTCAGGCACTGGCAGAGCCTTTCAATAGACAGATATATCAGGCTTCTGTCAGCAAGCACTTGTTGGCATCCACAATAGTGTCTGGGTTTGTTGACTGTATATGGGATGGATCCCAGGTGGCCAGTCTTTTGTATGGTCTTTCCTTCAGTATCTGCTCCATACTTTGTCTCTGTATCTCCTCCCATGGGTATTTTGTTCCCCGTTCTAAGAAAGGCCGAAGTATCCATATTTTGGACTTCCTTCTTCTTAAGCTTCCTTTGGTCTATGAATTGTATCTTGAGTATTCTGAGCTTCTGGGCATACAGTGTATGCCATGCATGTTCTTTTGTGATTGGGTTACCTCACTCAGGATGATATTTTCTAGTTCCATCCATTTGCCTAGGAATTTCATGAATTCATTGTTTTTAAAAACTGAGTAGTAGTCTATTGTGTAAATGTACCACATTTTTTGTATCCATTCCTATGTTGAGGGATATCTGGGTTCTTTGCAGCTTCTGGCTATTTTAAATAAGGCTGCTAAGTAACAAAGTGGAGCTTGTGTCCTTATTACATGTTGAAGCATCTTCCAGGTATATGTCAGAAGATGGGTCCTCTGGTAGTACTATGTCTAATTTTCTGAGGAACCAACAGACTGATTTCCAAAGTGCGTGTACCAGCTTATAGTCCCACTAGCAATGGAGGAGTGTTCCTCTTTTTCCACATCCTTGCCAGCATCTGCTGTCACCTGAGTTTTTGATCTTAGCCATTCAGAAATAGTGTGAGGTGGAATCTCAGGGTTGTTTTGATTTGCATTTCCCTGATGACTAAGGATGTTGAACATTTCTTTAGGTGCTTCTCAGCCATTTGATTCCATTCCTCGTTTGAGAATTCTTTGTTTAGCTCTGTACCCCATTTTTAATAGGGCTATTTGGTTCTCTGGAGTCTAATTTCTTGAGTTCTTTGTATATATTAGATCTTAGCCCTCTATTGAATGTAAGATTGGTAAAGATCTTTTCCTAATCTGTTGGTTACCCTTTTGTCACATTGTCAGTGTCCTTTGCCTTACTGAACAAGCTTTGTAATTTTATGGGGTCCCATTGTCAGTTCTTGATCTTAGAGCATGATCCATTGGTGTTCTGTTCAGGAAAATTTCCCCAGTGCCCATGTGCCCGAGGCTCTTGCCCACTTTCTTTTCTATTAGTTTCAGTGTGTCTGGTTTTATGTGGAGGTCCTTGATCCACTTGGACTTGAGCTTTGTACAAGGAGATAAGAATGGATGGATTTGCATTCTTCTGCAAGCTAACCACCAGTTGAATCAGTACCATTTGTTAAAAAATGCTGTCTTTCCCACTGGATGGCTTTAGCTCATTGTCAAAAGATCAAGTGACCATAGGTGTATGGCTTCATTTCTGGGTCTTCAAAACTATTCCATTGATTTACCTTCAATACTATTCCATTGATCTACCAATACCATGCAGTTTTAATCACTATTGATCTGTAGTACAGCTTGAGATCCAGAATGCTGATTCCCACAAGAGGTTATTTTATTGTTGAGAATAGTTTTCACTATCCTGGGGAGGGGGGTTGTGGGTTTTTTTGTTGTTTGTTTTGTTGTTGTTGTTGTTATTCCAGATGAATTTGAGAATTGCCGTTTGTAACTCTATAAAGAATTGAGTTGGAATTTTGAATGGAATTGTATTGAAACCAAAGATTGCTTTCAGCAAGTTGGACATTTTTACTATATTAATCCTGCCAATCCCTGAGTATGGGAAATCTTTCCATCTTCTGAGGTCTTCAATTTCTTTCTTCAGAGACTTGAAGATCTTGTCATACTGATCTTTCACTTGTCTGTGTAGAGTCACACCAAGATACTTTATATTCTTTTTGACTGTTATAAAGGGTATCATTTCTCTAATTTCTTTCTCAGCCTGTTTATCTTTTGAGTATAGGAAGACTACTGATTTGTTTGAGTTAATTTTATATCTGGCTACTTTGCTGAAGTTGTTTATTTGCTGTCAGAGTTTTCTGGTGGAATTTTGGGGGTCACTTAAGTATACTATCATATCATCTGCAAGTAGTGATAGTGTGATTTCTTCCTTTCAAATTGTATCCCTTTGACCTCCTTTTGTTGTCTAATTGCTCTAGCTAGAACTTCAAGTACTATATTGAATAGTGAGAGAGAGGAGAGCCTTGTCTAGTCCATGATTTTAGTGGGAATGCTTCAGTTTCTCTCCATTTAGTTTGATGTTGGCTACTGGTTTGCTGCATATTGTTTTTAATTTGTTCAGGTATGGTCCTTGAATTCCTCATCTTTCCAAGACTTTTACCATGAAGGGATATTGAATTTTGTCAAATGCTTTTTCAGCATCTAATGAAATGATCATGTGGGTTTTTTTTTTCCTTGACTTTATGTAGTGGATTACTACATGAATAGATTTCCGTATGTTGAACCATGCCTGCATCCCTGGGATAAAGTCTACTTGGTTATGGTGAATGATCGTTTTGATGTGTTATTCAATGCAGTTGGCAAGAATTTTCTTGAGTATTTTTGCATCGATATTCTTAAGGGAAATTATTCTGAAGTTCTCTTTGTTGGGTCTTTGTATGGTTTTGGTATTAGTGTAATTGTGACTTCATAGAATGTACTGAGTAGTCTACCTTCTGTTTCTATTTTGTGGAATAGTTGGAAGAGTATTGGTATAAGGTGTTCTTTGAAGGTATGATAGAATTCTGCACTAAAATCTTCTGGTCCTGGGCTCTTTTTGTTTGGGAAACTTTGAATGACTGCTTCTATTTCTTTAGGGGTTATGGGGCTGTTTAGATGGTTTATCTGATCCTGAATTAACTTTGGTACCTGGTATCTGTCTAGAAAACTGTCAATTTCATCTAGATTTCTAGTTTTGTTGAGTATAAGCTTTTGTAGTAGGATCTGATAATTTTTTGAATTTCTTCAGTTTCTGCTATGTCTCCCTTTTCATTTCTGATATTGTTAATTTGTATACTGTCTCTGTGCCCTCTGGTTAGTCTAGCCAAGAGTTTATATATCTTGTTGATTTTCTCAAAGAATCAGCTCCTGGTTTGGTTGATTCTTTGCATAGTTCTTTATGTTTATAGTTGGTTGATTTCAACCCTAAGTTTATTTCCTGCCATCTATTCCTCTTGGGTGTATTGCTTTTTTGTTCTAGAGCTTTCAGATGTTCTGTTAAACTGCTAGTGTATGCTCTCTCCAGTTTCTTATTGGAGCCACTCAGAGCTACGAGTTTTCCTCTTAGCACTGCTTTCATTCAGTGTTGTACCTTCATCTCCATTAAATTCTAAAAAGTCTTTAATTTCTTTATTTCTTCCTTGACCAAGTTATCATTGAGTAGAGCATTGTTCATCTTCCCTATGTATGTTGGCTTTCTGTTGTTTTTGTTCCTATCGAAGACCAGGCTTTGTCCTTGGTGATCAGATAGGATGCATGGAATTATTTCTATCTTCTTATATCTGTTGAGGTCTGATTTGTGATCAAATATATGGTCAAGTTTGGAGAAAGTATCATGAGGTGCTGAGAAGGTATATTCTTTTGATTGAGGTTGAAATCTTATATAGATATTGGTTAAATCCACTTGGTTCATAACTTCTGTTAGTTTCACTGTGTTTCTGTTTAGTTTGTGTTTCCCTGATCTGTCCATTGATGAGAATGGGGGGGTTGAAGTCCCCTACAATTATTGTGTGAGGTGCATTGTGTGCTTTGAGCTTTAGTAAAGGTTCTTTTATGAATGTGGGTGCCCTTGCATTTGTAGAACAATATTCATAATTGAGAGTTCTTCTTGGTAGATTTTTCTTTTGATGGGTATGACGTGTCCTACCTTATTTTTGATGACTTTTGGTTGAAAGTTAATTTTATCCTATATTACAATGGCTACTCCTGCTTGTTTCTTGGGACCATTTGCTTGGAAAATTGTTTTCAATCCCTTTACTCTGAGGTAGTGTTTGTCTTTGCCACTGAAGTGTGTTTCCTGTATGTAGTAAAATGCTTGGTCCTGTTTACGTATCCAGTCTATTAGTCTATGTCTTTTTATGGGGTATGAGTCCATTGATCATAAGAGATATTAAAGAATAGTGATTGTTGCTCCCTGTCATTATTCATGTTATTTTTATGTTTGTGTGGTTATCTTCTTTTGGGTTTGTTGAAAGAAAATTATTTTCTTGATTTTTCTAGGGTGTAGTTTCCCTCATTTTGGCATTTTCCATCTATTATCCTTTGTAGGGCTGGATTTGTGGAAAGATATTGTGTAAATTTGTTTTGTCATGGAGTTTCTTAGTTTCTCCATCTATGGTAATTAAGTTATGCTGGATATAGTAGCCTGGGCTGGCATTTGTGTTCTCTTAGGTCTGTATGACATCTCCCCAGGATCTTCTAGCTTTCATAGTCTCTAGTGAGAAGTCTGGTATAATTCTGAAAGGTCTGCCTTTATATGTTACTTGATCTTTTTACCTTACTGCTTTTAGTATTCTTTCTTTCTTTGGGCATTTTGTGATTTGATTATTATGTGACGAGGGGAATTTCTTTTCTGGTCCAGTCTATTTGGAGTTCTGTAGGCTTCTTGTGTGTTCATGGGCATCTCTTTCTTTAGGTTAGGGAAGTTTTCTTCTATAATTTTGTTGAAGATATTTACTGGCCCTTTAAGTTTGGAATCTTTACTCTCTTCTATACCTATTATCCTTAGGTTTGGTCTTCTCGTGTCCTGGATTTCCTGGATATTTTGAGCTAGGAGATTTTTTCATTTTGCATTTTCTTTGACTGTTGTGTCAATGTTTTCTATGGTGTCTTTTGCTCCTGACATTCTCTATTCTATCTTTTGTATTCTGTTGTTGATGCTTGTATCTATGACTCCTGATCTCTTTCCAAGGTTTTCTATCTCTGGGGTTGTCTCCTTTTGTGATTTCTTTATTGCTTCTATTTCCATTTTTAGATCCTAGATGGTTTTGTTCAGTTCCTTCACCTGTTTGGTTGTGTTTTCCTGTAATTCTCTAAGGGATTTTTGCATTTTCTTTTTAACGGCTTCTACCTGTTTACCTGTATTGTCTTGTATTTCTTTAAGGCTGTTGCTTGCTTTTCGACATCTGCTTATCTCTGGTTTTAGATGGTCTTGCTGTCTCTGACTGTGACTTGTCTGCCCTGCACGCCTGTGTGTCAGTACTCCTGAAAGACCAGTTCTCTCTGGGAAGAATTTAGGTAGAAGAGCTGTGGTACAGGTCAGCTCCGGGGTGCAGACAGGAAACTGGAAGACTCTTGTCCCAGGCCACCCCTTGGTTCCTGTGTCCTAAGGGTTCCAGTGGGTTCATCTGAGCAGCAGTGGTGGTCCTACCTTCTCTCATAGGCCTGTCCACACTCCTAGGAGGCTCACTTTGTCCCAGTGCTCTTTGGGTATAGAACCCTGCCTGTGACAGAGGATCTGCTCCAGGGGCCGATCTACTTAGTAACTCTTATCTAGCATATATCATGTTAGCCTACTTAGCTGACCCCGATATTAAAAGCTAAGGAAACCATTGTTTTTAGCTCTTATAGTTAGCTGTTATGTTATGCATGCAACTAATATTTTCTCTTGGGATGGTGCTAAGGATCACAAGTGCAAACCTGAGAATGAGGAATCAGTATTTAGTTACTGACCTACACTGTCCACTGAGTAAGAATATAAAGTACAACTTTCTATAGACTCCCTTTGAATACAAGAATATGACAGGCATGGAAAAACATTCAACCAACAAAATAACCTGAGATGTGGAATCCCCAATTAATAAATAAATGAAACATGAAAATCTAACAGTCACTTTGGAAAGTAAACTAAGTAAGCTATATTTTATCGTGCACTAGACTGACTCTGCAAAGCAGGGTTTAAGAGGAGAGTGTGGATGAACATTTTAGACCTCTTCATATAGGAACAAAAGGTGCAGACTGGGATTTCCAGAGAAATTTGGTAATGTAAGGACTTGACAAGTGACTGCTGTCTGCTTCCATAATTCACTTGCCAAATCCTTACATTACCAAATTTCTCTGGAAATCCCAGTCTGTACCTTTTATTCCTATATGAAGAGATCTGAAATGTTCATCCACACAAAGTAAATGATTCCAAAATTCATTTTTACCAGGACCAGCTTGACACTCCATCTTAAGCTTAGAAACCATCTTGTTGTAAGGTCAACATAAGTTCCCTTCTATTTACTGCAAAACTCGAGCTTTAACCCGTTCCTGGAATATGACATGTTCCACACTATATAATTTCACTTTACTCTGAACTCTGCTCTAATAAGATATTCTTCTAAAGAATCTTGAAATATTCTGCCAAGATGATCTGTCAAATAATCTTATCTGCTGTCTGCTTCCATAATTCACTTGCCAAGTCCTTACATTACCAAATTTTCTCTGGAAATCCCAGTCTGCACCTTTTGTTCCTATATGAAGAGGTCTAAAATGTTCATCCACACTCTCTTAATCCCTGCTTTGCAGAGTCAGTCTGGTGCACAATAAAATATAGCTTACTTAGTTTACTTTCATTTGAGTAATGGTCTTTACTCTCCCTCAGTGGGATTAGCAGAGTGAATCGGATGAAATCGCAAAAACCGTATATATAGCATGTTATAGTTCAAACAACAGGCATGGTAGATGAGAGGGATAGAGGGAGAGATAAAACACTAATTTAAAAAAAAAAGAGGGAAAATAAACAAGTTAGGCACTAAGTCTTGAAACAATAGGATTGTTGTTGCCAAGGCATAAACCCACTCAACAAACTCTTAGCCAAACTAAGCAAAAGAGAAAGAACACTCAGGTTCTCTACAGGTGATAAGTAGGACACCAACAAAATTCAGAAAATCACTCAGAAATATCTTAAACCTTATATTCCAATGAATTGGAAACTTTTAAAAGAATCTATTAATTTCTAGATACACTTGACTCATCAAATTTAACTGAAAAATTAACAACTTAAACATCTATAACAATCGATGACACTGAGACTATAATATAAAAACTTGCAAGGATAGGCATAGGGCAGATGCTCATTCATTCTGAATTCTATGAGATCTTCAAAGAAGTATTAACCAAATGCTATTCAAACTATCCCATAAAACTAAGTGGTAGGATACTACAAAAATCACTGACAAGCACCACACATAGGAGGCATAAAAACATAGCTACAATGAGAATTTTAAAACACTGAAGAAAATAATTAAAGACAACAGTACAAAATGGAAAAAAATCCCCATAGTATATGGATTAGCAGAATTAATGTAAAAAGAGGTATTATTAAAAAGTAATTAACATATTCCATACAATGAATTCAAAATACTAAAAATATTGCTCATAGGGAGAAAATACACAAAAGTGGATATGGAAAAACAAAGGACAATGGATAATCAAAGCAATCGGGATAGATAGATAGATAGATAGATAGATAGATAGACAGATAGATAGATAGATAGATAATGTTGGTGCCATCACTATATCAGATTTTTAATTATCCCACAGAGACAGTAGCAAAACCATAGAGTACTCGCACAAATATAGACATGTAAATAAATGCAGAATACCTGCTTGTAAATCTATGCAGCTAGCACCTCATTTTTATCCAAGACACCACTCATCATAATACAAGAATAGCCTACTCCACACACTGCTGCTACCTGGGAATCCACATTTAGAAGAATAAAATAGAATCCTATTTCTCACCTTATGGAAAAATCAATTCGAGATGAACTGAACACCTTAAGACCTGTAACTTGAGAAGTGCAAGATGGAAAGATCGAGCAAAATACTTTGACGCTAGCAGAGGCAAGAGCATTCTGAAGATTAGAAGCACTGAGGAGACAATGCCAAGAACTATCAGAGGATTGCCAGAAATTTAAAAATAGTTGCTGTATAGTAAAAGGAACAACCGAGTGAAAAATTGGACAAACAATGGGAACAAACCTTTGTTCATCACACAACTGACAAGAATATGTAAAATACACAAAGAACTAAAGAAACTAAACCAGACAATCCAAAAATGCGCCAATGAAGTTCTCAAGTTCAACTTCAAATGTCCAATGAATCTGTGTTCATCCTTCTTCCTAATACCAATCCTCAAGAATTAAAACTAGTGTGGTTTTCATACAATTTTGACTATACTATTTTTTTGTATTTCATTTGTCTAGTCCATGTTACACAATATGGGAAGGTTTCTAAAGGACTACAGAGATTAAGGAGACCTCCAGAAAATAAGTGGTGAGGCAATTTATAGTACCATACATTTGATATTTCCTTTTTGTAATAATTGGTGCTATCAAATTTGTGTTTTCTGAAGACAAATGTACAGTTTCCTTCTAAGGAAACCATATCTACAAATGTACTTTATTAATCCTTAGTTTGATCTTTGCTTTTTTGTTCTATTGGCAGTAATGAGGATTAAAGCCAAGGCTCAACATATGGAATATGTGTTTAAAAACTGATCTTTCATTTGCATCACATATTATTTTCTCACTACCTTATTTTACTAACTGAATTATCAACACAGGCATTATAACCACTATTTTCTCATAACTCTCATACAAAGAATGTCTCCATTTCATATGTGCAATACAGGTTCCTTATCCACCATGACAGAAGAAAAAAAAAACTATTTAATGCAAGTAGTGCTGTTTCTGGCTATCACTCAGCTTATACCAGGAAAACTCAAAACTTTTTCATTTTGTCTTAATAGTCATGGGATCAAGATTGTAAGCCATCTATGTAAATAGATTTGTGTATTTCTGTTGGCCTAAGGTGACTTGCCATGTTTGTTTGTTTGTTTTGATGACATTTGAAAAGCAAAAGTACAAAGAAAGGCTGGGTGTGATGGCCCACACCTCTAGTCCCAGCACTAGGAATGGAGGAGCAAGTACATCTATAAGCTCAAAGCCAGACAGATCTAGATAAAGACTTCCAGACCAGTCAATACTGTATGGTGAGTTGCCTTTAATACACACAGAGGGGGAGGGGAGGTGGTGGAGGGAGGGAGGGAAGGAGGTAAGAGAGAGAGAGACCCAGAGACAGACATTAGAGACCCTTGGAATACATATCTCTAAATGAGATGTCTCAGCCACACACCCCTGAGGTCAGGGAGCCCCAAGGAAGAGGTGGCAGAGTATAAAAGCAAGAGGAAATGGATGTCACCAGAACAAGACCCTCTAAATCAACAGAGCAAAGCTCATATGAACTCAGAGACAGAAGCAGCAAGCACAGGTCCTAGGTGGGTCTGCATCAGGTCTTATGTGTATATTTTACAGCTTCCAGCTTACTATCTTTATTGGACTTAAGCAAAGAAGTTGGCCTCTTAATTCCTGTGCCTGTTCTTGGGGCTCTATTTCTTCTGATAGGTTGACTTGTCCAGCTTCAATTTGATGATTTTGTCATTTGGTTGTTATCTCTTAGAAAACTGTTTGTTTCTAATGAGAAGGGAGCGGATCCAGAGGAGAGGGAGGACATGAGAGGGGTAGAGGGAGGGAACTGCAATTAGAATATAGCATATGAGAAAATAATCTATTTTTAATAAAAGGGTGTAAAAAAAAAAAGGCAAGGAAACCTGGGTCTTTTAAAGCTGAATTTCTTGTTGGATAACAATATGCTGAATTGTACTTTCTGATGACTATGAATAGCAGTAGTGATCTCTGTAGTTACAACAACTGTGTGTCCACATGGACAAAACTGGTACTATACAGATTACACACAGTGAATACTTTATTTAAAAAATCTCCATGTTTTTAACCAACTTTACACCAAGTAACTGAAGCATTAACAGTATAGGCTATGGAATAATGTTCACTAGTTTGTGTGCCAAATCTCATTTACATTTTTTCCTTACCATAACTGATTTGAATGTTGTCTTGTAAGTCTTATGAAGCTACAAGATACTGATGGAAAACAGAATCCAATATACTTTATGAACTCCTATGAGAAATCAGTCTTATGGAACTTCCTATGTAGACTAGGTGGGTCTTGAGCTCAAAAATCTGCCAATTTGGGGGTTAAAGGAGTGTGCCCACATATTCTGCATCTAACATTTTTTGAGATGAGATTAATTTGTACATATGATTTATGTCCTCTCATTACAGCTTTCTAAGTAAGAAAATTATTTAAAATGATATAATTATATTCAACCCCTTAGTACTACTCAATAACAAAACCAAACTACACTGAATGGTGGTCGGTTTGGGTGGGTATGTAATTATGAGTGCTGGTCTCCTTGGAAGTCAGGTATATTGGATCTAGCATAGCTGGAGTTGGATGTGGCTGTGAGCTGCTGCACACAGGTTCTGGGAACTCAGATCCTGTGAGGCATCATAACATGCTCTTAACAGTTGAAATGTGTGTGCAACATTTTTAATACTAGAAAATATTCCTTATAATTAGCTACAGTGCTCAAAAAAATGTAAGAAAAAATCTTATTTGGTGTTGGTGGCAGGGCTAAGCAGGTCTCCAATCTGTCAAGGTGCCAACTCTTGAAGGTTATCTTCTGACCTCCACTCTTATTATACATCTGCACTAACCACAAATATATCACATATATAGCGCGCGCGCACACACACACACACACAAATAACAAAAACCAAAAATTGTGTTATTTGGAGAAAATACACATCACACTGGGTTATGGTAGCACATGCCTATAATACAGCACTTGGGAGGCAGAGGCAGGCAGATCTCTTGAGTTTGAGCCCAGCCTGGTATAAAGAGCATGTACCAGGACAGCTAGGGATACTCTGTATTAAAAAACAAAACAAAACAACACACAACAAAAAACTAACACTGATACATTTTCAATCTCACATCAAATACAACTATTCAAAAACTACTTAATGGGCTGGTGAAAAATGTATATGCCCATAAGCTTGACAACCTGAGTGCTATCTTCAGGACTCACGCGTTAAGGAGATTGTTCCCTGACATCCAAATGTACATTTGGGACCCACATGATAAACAACTGCAATTTTACAAAGTGTCTACAAATGTAGCCTGCCAGATTATAAATGCATTTCAATTCAATGAACTCAATATAGCTCTACAGTAAAGGGTAGAGCATCACCTCATGACTTACCACCACCCATAAACACCATCAGTTTACCTGGCTCAAACACAATTGACTTGGCTTAAGTTCCATTACCACAATTCAAAGAGTTTGTTTTTGCTCCTTAAGGTGGGGTCTTCATGGTCTTCAAATATAAGCTCAAGTTTACTCTCCTGTCTCAGTTACATACAGCAGGATGACAGTCATGTACAACCGTACTTAAATTAATTCACTAAGTTATACTTTCAATGAAAAAAGAAGTATTATACAATCAGGAAGTCTTGAGTAAGAATAGGCAAATATTATAAACATGCATAACTTTTACTTAATTCTTTCAGGTCACTTCAGCAATGTTTTATTTACATATGTTAATTTACTTATGGTATTTGCACTCACTTTTGCAAATCCAATCTTAAAGGAAAATTTAGAATATTTACCTCTTCACAACATTCCTGTTCTGAGTTCCATGTAGCTCAGGCTGACTTTGAAGTAGTTATGTTAAACTGAAGAGCCCCACCCCCTTTTTTCAGACAGGGTCTGAGTATCCCTGGAGCTCAGACAGACCTGCCTAACTCTTCCTTCCTTCCAAGTGCTGGAATTAAGGGTGTGTGCCAGCACACCTGGATCTCTCATGTTTTAACAATGACAATTTAATTTGGTTGGAAATGATCTTTTCTTAATTCTCACACTATATTCAGTGTTGTAATTTTTTACCCTCTGTCCCCACAGTGTTGCAATAAAAGGCATACACTATGATGCCTGATGCAACAGCAGGTGTGTGTCTATGTACGCTTGCACATATGGGGAAAATTACACTTATCAGTTTTATATTATGCCCAGTATATCTCCAATCTTTTAAAGGCTTATTACCTTATGCATTTCACCTGTATGTATGTATATGCAATGCTGAGAGCCCAGAAGAGGGTGTCAGATCACCAGGAACTGGAGTTACGGATGGCTGTGAGTCACCACATGGGTGCTGTGAATTGAACCCAGGTCCTCTGCAAGCACAGAAGGTAAACTACTACTGAGCCATCTTTCAAGCCCCATCTATCCATTTGTCTTTTGGAGAAAGCGCACACAGAAAACTACAAAATATAAAACCTTTTTAAGAAATGTCATTCATAAAAGAGCAAGTTAATTGCAGGTGGGATGGCTTAGAAGGGTAATGTTGCTGAGACTGAGAATCTGAGCTTCATCACTGGGACTCACATAATGAAAATATGACAACTGAATCCAGAAAGCTGTCTGCTGCTCCCCACATGTCCACTCAGGCATGAGTGTATCCTTGCCCCAAACCTCATGCAAAATAAACAAATAAGTGATAAATAAATATTCTCAAAAACAAGTTAACACACAGCTTACACAGGTACAAGTTCTACCCAATGGGTTTCTTTCCACTGTGAGATCTTTCATGCCTTCGAAGGTGTAAGAAACATGTAAATGTTTTCCCACACTGGTTACACTTGTAGAATTTCTCTCTCGTAGTATGAGTTCTTTCATGTATTTGAAGGGATTTGGAAAAGGTGAATGCCTGCCCACACTCTACACAGACATACGGTTTCTCTCTAGTGTGAATTTTTTCATGCCTGTAATGAGCACTAGAATGGGTGAAGGCTTTCCCACAATATTTACATGTATAGGGCTTCTCTCCAGTGTGAATTCTTTCATGTTTTCGAAGGTATGAGGAAAGTGTAAATCCCTTGCCACACTGTTTGCAAACATAGGCCTTCTCTGCAGTGTGAATTCGTTCATGGTTGTAACAGTTGCCCGCACTGATAAAGGCCTTCCCACAATGTTTACATGCATAACGTTTCTTTTCACTGTGAATTCTTTCATGTTTGTGAAGGTTTGAGGACCTTCTAAATGCTTTGCCACATTGATCACATGTATAACGTTTCTCTCGAGTGTGACGTCTTTCATGTTGAAGAAGTTGATAAGAATGAATGCATGCTTTCCCACAATGTTTACATATGAAACTCCGTTCTCTTTTGTGTGTTTTTTCATGATTATGACGGGCCATGGAATACAGGAAAGTTTCACCACAATGTCTACATGAGTATGTTTTCTCTCTCATGTGAATTCTCTGATGTTTGGTCAGGTGACTGGAATTAACAAAGGCTTCTCCACATTGCTTACACTCAAATGGTTTTTCTCCAGTATGGATCGTTTCATATATTTGAATATAATTTTCTCCCTTTAAGGTTTTCTCAAATTGTTTATACTCATGTAGTTTATCTCCAGTATGAGTTCTCTTATAAACTTGATGAGAAGTAAGATTCCTATAAGATTCATTGGTTTGTTTATTTTCACAAATGTTCTCTGTGGCAGGAACCCTCTCGAGCGTCTGGAAGGATTCAGAATAAATAACGTCTTTCCAACATTTTTCATGTTTGATAGCCTTTTCCACGAATCCCTGACATTTGTATGGTTTCTCTTCCTTTTGACCTCTAAGGAGCGTATCTGAGGATGAGGGACCACTGATGTCTTTTACATTCACACTGCTTCCATAGACTGTGGTTGCAGGGTCACTCTCCCCATTAACATGCTCTGTCATCTGTTGGTGGGTCTTTCCACACTGACTACCATGTTCATAGTCACGGAATTTCTCAATCACCTGAATTCTAAGGGAAAGGGTGACAGAGAGGGGGCGGGGGGAGAGAGAGAGGCATTATTCCTGTTCTATGACTAGGTAGGTACTACACGATAGATTTGGTGGCCTCTAGCTGTTAGTGCAGTCAGTATTCAGGAGACAGTGGCAGAAAGTGAGTGAGTTGAGCACAAACTAGGCCTGTCCCAAGACAGGGAAAAAGGCATTGAGTTTATTACCATTACAATTTTTTTTTTTTTTT